>NC_061093.1:33842243-33857243 GCF_015104395.2 Macrobrachium nipponense
ACAGAGTTCGATGCTGGTGGCATTTCGGAGCTCGAGTTTAATGACGACGGTGTTCTCTTACGGTTTCTTTAGCTTAAGGGACGATATATACGATCCTGGTCGTGTGAAAGTGCATGTGGGAGTTTATGTCGTCCAGGGAGAGAAGCTGTGAGAAGTGAATGTGGGAGATTGTCGTCCAGGGAGAGAAGCTGTGAGAAGTGAATGTGGGAGTTTGTCCATTCCAGGGAGAGAAGGTTGTTGACTTTTGTTGTTCGTTATCTGCAATACGGTTTGCGTTGCTTCAACTTTATAGTTCTCGGCTTGAGTACAGTTGTCGAGTAAGTGTTACTAGAATGTTTTCATTGGAGAAACAATTCCACAGTTATGTAAATTACGCATATTTAAATTTAAAACTTCAAGGATAGCTTTCGGGAATCTGTTCGGTTCCCTTTTTGATAATGGGAACCGAAGAGATTCCCGAAAGCTATCTTCAAAGTTTTAAATTTAAATATATGTATATTTACATAACTGTGGATTTGTTTCTCCATTTGAAGACTCGTGCTACTATGAGGATTTTTCAATAATGTTTTTATTGTTATTAGAGAAACGTTCTGAATAAAGAAAAACTTATTAAACTAATTTAGAAGCAGGTGCAGAGTCTGGAGACCAGGGGTAGGAGTGAGAAATCCTAACCTTTCCTAGGACTTCATAAGATACCGTGTCCTGACCTAACCAGATTTACTTCCTAACCTATTATAGGGAGCCGTGGCCTCCCTAGTCGGCTGTCGGGGAGAATGAGTGGGCCCTTGGAGCCGACCCCTACAAGTTACATAGAATATCTCTGTCTCTCTGCTCTGCATACTAACCGTAATTTACTTCAATACCACTGTTTAACTTCCAGCATAACTGCTTAGTTATGAGTAGTACCCAACTAATATCACATACTGTATTTTTCATTTGAGAGCTAAAATATGATATTAAGCACGCTTACTTCACTAAATATAAATCATACTGACTTAGCAGTACTAATTAGTATAAGGTTAAACGGATGGTAGTGATCAGGCACAAATGTTTCAGTATGAGAACTGAAAATTACTCTTTTCTGTAATTCTTTTTTGAGTATGCAACATTATAGCTAGGTCCAAAAGAGCTAGGCCCAAAAGAGCTAGTACAATTGAGCTATTGCGACAAAATGGCTAGTTCCACAATAGCTAGTACCAAAACCGCTAATGTGACAAAATAGCTAGTTATACGTTTGAGCTGGTACAAAAAGAGCTGTTAACCAAAATAACTAATTTCAAGAAAATGGAGTGTTATTTCTACTTCATTTTTTCTTTGAATCATTTTCTTATCTATGGAGAAAAAAGTGAGTAGTATTCCACCCTTCATCATGGAAGTTATAAAGTCCCAGAAAGGAAAAGATTGACTTAGCTACGATGGATATTTTGTACCGAAAAAAATACAACGAACAAAACCAGCCAGAACTGAGATGTGTAATGAAGGATTTTGTAGAGGAACATTGAAAACTGCGCCGAACTACCAAGGAAAAGTGTGAAGTAAAAATTGGACAAGAACAGAATCATGCCCCAGATCCCGCGAGGCAAAGTGTTAGAATTGCTTTAGGGAAAATGAATGAGCAAGCTTCAAATTGTAGTGCACTACCACGAAGAGTTATTGCTGCTGTAGTACAAGAGCTGGATGACGAAGCAATGGCTAATGTCCCTAAAAAGAGAGCGCTCCAAAAACGTATTCAACGTAGACGTAAGGTTGAAGGCCATTTTCCTGAACCTTCATCAATTAACGAATTGATAATTTCAGAAGAATTTAAAACTTTTACTATAAATGGAAATACAGAACCCTTCTTACTGAGTGATGTAACAAGCGATTCAAAACGAATAATCATATTTGCAAGCCAGCATTTGCTCGATCAACTTGCTAATTCAAACAAAAATATGGATGTGTGATGGCACTTTCAAAGTCGTTCCTAGAATATTTTATCAATTATATACGATCCATGTTGTTAGAGAAAACTTTCTTTTTCCCTGTGTTTATGTTATGATGCCTGATAAGGCTCAGTCAACGTATGAACGAGTATTTCAGATTTTGAAAGACAAACGCCCAGACTGTGACCCTGAAAACGTAACCTTAGATTTTGAAAAGTCTGCTATCAATGCTTTCATGACAGTGTATCCTGATGCAAACATAAATGGATGTTTCTTTCATCTATCACAGTCAATATGGAGAAAAATACAAATCACGGGACTATCAAATAGCTATATCTGATGCCAACTGCCGTCTTTATTGCA
Source organism: Macrobrachium nipponense (assembly GCF_015104395.2). Lineage (NCBI taxonomy): Eukaryota > Metazoa > Arthropoda > Malacostraca > Decapoda > Palaemonidae > Macrobrachium > Macrobrachium nipponense. The sequence continues at coordinate 33,844,529 of NC_061093.1, forward strand.
AGATGCTGGCTGCTTTGGCGTTTCTAAATCCAGATGAAGTGACAGATGCATTCGAAGAGCTAAATGAAGACCTCGAACGTCTACAATTGGATGAAGAAATGCTAATATTATATAACAGTTTCGAAGACACATACATTGGTAGACGACAGAGAAGAGGAAGAAGAATACCCTTATTTCCCATCGAATTGTGGAACGTCCGGGAAAGAACACAAAACGACAGAACAAGGACAAATAACAAGTTAGAGGGATGGCAACGTGTTATTCAGGGAATGTATAACACTGCTCATCCAACCGTATGGCGCTTTTTTCAAGGAATTAAAAAAGAAGAAGCACTTCAGAGAAGCAATCTAATTGCGTATATCAGTGGGCAGCAATTACCTGTCAGAAGAAAGACTAAGGAAATTAATGATAGACTGAAAAACTTGATTAGCAAGCACACAAATAATGATATATCTACTAAAGATTTTTTACGAGGAATAGGCTATAACATAACATATTAAAGGTTAAAGTTTTATTTGTTTTTTAACATTTTCAGTTAAAAATAATAAATATGATGAGACAGAAGAAAATTTATTTTTTACTTTCTACTTTAGTAATCAACGTAAACACACACACACAGACACAGACACACACACACACACACACACAGTTTTAGCAACGCTACATTTTCTCGAAACAAGCTATTTTGGTTACCAGCTCTTTTTGAACGAGCTCAAATGTACTACTAGCTATTTTGCCACAATAGCGATTTTGGTACTAGCTAATATGGAACTAGCTATTTTGTCGCACTAGCTCAATTGTACTAGCTCTTTTGGGCCTAGCTCTTTTGGACCTAGCTCTTTTGGATCGCTCCCTTCTTTTTTATCTATGAAATGATGAAGATAGAATTTCATATAATAGAAACTGAACAATTGAACCTCTTATGTATTCCTCATAATTTTACAATTCAAGCTCGTTGAAAAGATTCCGGAATTTCTCGAACGAAAATACATTTACTGCTTTATTCCGAGAAGATTGCTGATGTGAAAGAAAAATGATCATTGATGGTTTTCATCTCGGTAGGTTTTTCGTGGTTCCTTTTTCATTTTTCTTCTGCTCTTGAGTGTTGGAGGTCATGTTTCCTTAATGTATTTTAAATCTGATGTAGAGAAGCAAACACTGCTTGACGGGCTTACGATTCTCTCTCTCTCTCTCTCTCTCTCCTCTCTCTCTCGTCTCGCTCTCCCTCTCTCTCTCTCTCTTCTATCTCTCTCTCTCTCATTAACTAAAACAATTATAAGGAATTCAATTTACTGTTTATTAAAGAGAAAAATTCTAAGATATTCTGTATGTGAGGAAGATTCTGTAGCCAAGTGTTCAACATATTAGCGGATCCAGAAAAATTTCATGTGGGGTTGGAACACCAATTTTGTCATATTATACAGACACAGACACTTACACAGACACACACAGACACACACAAACACACACAGACACACACACACACACACACACACATATATGTATATGTATTATTTATATATGTATGTGTATATATGTATATGTATATATTTTTCACATTTTTATGTCTCATTTGTCTTAGTATTAATTAAATCTTCAATATTTTTATTTTGTCATTACACACACACACACAGACACACACAAACATACACAGACACACACACACACACTCACACACACACACACACACACACACATATATATATATATATATAGTTTATTACTTTATATATGTATGTGTATATATGTATGTAGTATATTTTCACATTTTATGTCTCATTTGTCTTAGTATTAACTAAATCTTCAATATTTTTATTTTTTCATTATTTTCCCTGGTGGGGCACGTGCCAAGGTGCACCACTGGGCCCCCTGGATCCGCTAGTGGTTCAACCCAATTCAGTGAAAACAGCAACAGCATACTTTATTCTTTAGAAAAAGTCTTTCATATATTGTGCTATCACACCAATCAATAAAATAATAATCCAACACTTTTGGGACCTCTCCTCGTAGATTTAAGGTCTGTAGAAAGAATGTAATTACTCAATTAACTTTACTTTTATCTTTTGATTGCCAACCACCCCCCATCTCCAATAAAAGTACACTGTAATTGGAAGCCTTTCGAACCCTCCGCCTCTGGTCTTAAAGGTGTGTTGCTGGAAATAATCTTGGAAAATATCATGTCTAGTGGTCTGTTACAATCTGGTGATAGAGAGAGAGAGAGAGAGAGAGAGAGCAGAGAGAGAGAGAGAGAGAGAGAGAGAGAGATGGCAGCAACAATGAAAGGCAGCAACGCTGATTTGGTCGTTGCAAAATACGCGTTTTTACAAATATCCACTAAAGCAAATTGAAACTTTGAAAACTTAAATTCTACAGCCAAAAGAAACTTTAGTCGCTTTCAGTCGTGCACTGAAGTATGTACTACAAGTCATTTCAAATGGTCTCAGTAGCTACTGAACGTTATGATATTCTACCACTTCCATCGTCACAGCGTCCAAAATTTACTTAAGAGAAACATTGTTTTGAAAATGAATACAGAGAACATGAATGATGTGGTGAATAAATAAATCTAACCTTCACATACGTTTTATAGAAAGGAATGAAGAAGGCACAGACTATTAAATCTGGTCCAAAATCAGTTATTACTTTTGCCACCGGGAGAACTTTATGAAATATTTGAAATTTGGTTTTCTTGCCGAGACTTTCTCAGCAGCTTTTACTGGATAGCTTTCTCTCTCTCTCTCTCTCTCTCTCTCTCTCTCTCTTTCCTGTTTCTTATGTTCACGATTTTATTTTGATTGATCTATGAAGAGGGTTACCCATCTTCCCTTTCCTGCTTTAACAATTTTTGAGGACTACGTTTAATTGCTCAGTCTTTTCTTCTCAGCAAATATACTGCCTATTTGTGTTGAGCTATACCATACCTACAGAACATATCTATGTAGGAAGAAAATAGCCAAAGCCTCATAGATTTTGCAATCTTATTCATACGCTAGTTCTGTAGTTCTGTGTATGTATGTATGCATGTATGAATATATATAGATGTGTACATATATAAGTGTATTTATATATATGCTTGATAAGGGTGGAAGATATACCACTGAAATAAAGTCCTTAGCTTTGAACCGGAGTGTTATAATGGGCCTTTTATACTTGAGAAGTATCATGTTGTAACAGAAGGATTTATTTACACACACACACACACACACACACACACCAAACACACACACACCCAACTCACATATATATATATATATATATATATATCATGCATATATATAATGGTTATGTTTGTGTGTGTGTATATATTCATGTGTTTATGTTAGGAATGCAAGACCGAGCGTTGCTGACTTCCATCATCATCCATTCAAACTGTTTAATGGGAGATAAATAATATGGGGGGTGGGGGCGGGGGTGGGGGGGGGGGGGGCAACGGTTAAGGGAGACAATAGGGCATTGTGTCACCACAAAAGGATTTGAATGAACTGCAATGAATGTTATCCCTTCAGGTAATCAGAGTCTCTTCAAACACAGGTATTCACTTCAGTCAGGTTGGAATGAAGCTGCTTTTTTTTCCATTCTACAAAGAAAAGACTTAAAATATGCTATTGCGGTTTCGTAGTCGCAGTTTACTTGTTCTATGTTGTTTTCGAACAACTTAACTGATATCCATCTAAATTTAACTTGTTTTACCATTCATTTTTTATATTTACCATACAAGTTTCTCCATTTTCATACTTAACAAAAGTGTTGTCATTACTGGAAGTGTTTCTAACCTATAAAATAGTTAGTTGAACTTGGTATTCTAACTGGACAAGAAACCCGGCCATCATATATTCTAAGATGAACAAAACTACAAGCTTGTATTATCTTAATCTCTGTAAGGGATATGAGAGGCTACGTAAAATATTACAACGTGTATAAGAATATTGTTGGCACATTCAGTGAAATGTAAAATTCCCAACAGATTGACGAGAAGAAATTACGTCAGTCTAGTTTCTATTTTAGATTTTTTCCTCAGTTTATATATATATATATAATATATTATATATATATATATATATATATATATATATATATATATAATATAGATATATATATATAATATATATATTAATATATATATATATATATGTACATATATATACATATATAATATATATATATATATAATATATATATATATATATATATATGAATAATTATCACTGTCCCTCCTGATTTCGTTCCCGTCCACTGGACAGTGGTTCGATCCCATGAGGGGACGAAAATTATTATCACTAAAAATTATATATATATATATATATATATATATATACTATATATATGTACATATATATATATATATATATATATATATATATATATATATATTGTATATATATATATCTATATGTATATATGATATACTATATATATGTACATACATACAAATGGATATTATATTGTCACTGAAACTTGATCTAAGGCAAACTGCAGCTACATACGATAATACCAAAATGAAAGCATTTAGACAGTCTTGTTTGGCCATCTAGTTTTAGAAATATCATTTTGCATTTGGGTAACTGCAGTGATCGTGCTAGGGTTTGTTTGATTCGTTGGTACACATGTCAGAGGTTAATGATTAAAGTGCCAGTGACCACGATTGTTGCTCAGATCCATCATTAATGTTCGTTTTGACAAAGCCAACCTTTAAATATTGTGCGTGTTGTCTTTGTTCGTTCAACATTGTATCTTACTTTAACAACATCCCTAAAACTTATCGTGATACAAAAGATAAGCTATTTTAGAACAACCGAATATAATTCAGGTTCAGCAGTTTCTCTTATCTATTTTTAACCCTAATAGAAATGGTATTCTATTAAACAGTATCATTTTGTTGCAATGATACGTAGCCACATGCATCTCCTTGCCATCCGTTGCATTGAGGTCAATTATCTCAGAATAATATGCAATAATACGCAGTAATATGCAATTCCTTGCTATCCGTTGCAGTGAGGTCTATTACCTCAGAGGGAACTCTGTGGTTCAGACATCCAAGGGCTTCATATTACACAATTATTATTCGGTCTAGCGAGGAAGTCCTTCGGGGATCTATTTATTGTGTGATTACGTTCTTGCAGCGGGTTATTTCTGCGAAGGTAAAGAGGCTCACTATGATCCCGCATTGGGGGCAATTTGCCCTGGGACTGGGATGGCGTGTCCAATTTTCTTTCGAAATCGTGATCCTTTGGGTTACTGATACTCGAACAAGGAAAAAGGCTTCGACATTCGCTTTCTCGTGAACAATTTTTGTGCCTATTTCGTCTTTCGCTTTTTTTTTTTTTTATGTATGAGGCCACAGAGACGTTTTTCAAGATATAAACAAAAATCAGATGAATGCATAACAATATGAATAAAGAAAAATCATAATCGTACAATGAAAATAAAGAAAAATCAGATGAAAAAGCATACCGATATGAATAAAGAAAAATCAGATGAATGCGTAACAATATGAATAAAGAAAAATCAGAATGAAAGCATAACGATATGAATAAAGAAAAATCAGATGAATGCGGACATATGAAAAAAAAAATAAAGAAAAATGAGATGAAAGCATAACAACATGAATAAAGAAAAATTAGGTGGATTGCGTAGTAATATGACGGTATTTTGAAAGATGCTGGAAACCACCGTATTTGAATAAAACAAAATCCTGCAATGATGTCTTGAAAACAAGTAATGGCTTTGAATGTTGTTAGGTAATTCATCAGCTTAACACCAAACAATATAATTTAATAAACAAAGATCAGGGAGGTATTCATGCTAAAACCTCACCCAGGATCGCAACCTTGAAATTTATTCTTCTATGCAAATGGGCGAAATACGGACATGAGAACCGGTCTGCTTTTTATTATTATTAGGAAGCTGACGATCCAGGGAATAGTCGGTAGACATAATTTCAGCATAAATATCAATAAGAAGAACGTTCTAGTTCCAGCAGTTTTCTTCATTGCTTTAGCGCCATATATTATTATATATATATATATATATATATATATATATATTATATATATATGTATATTAATATATATATTATCTATATATTTAACTTAATTAATCTATATTATAGTATATATTACATCTATCTATCTATTCTATTTCTATAATATATATAATAATTATAATCTATATATATTATATAATATCTATATATATATATATATATGTATATTATATATATAATAATATATATATATAATATATAAATATATAGTATATATTAATATATGTATATATGTGTATATATATTATGTATATATATATATATATATATATATATATATATATATATATATATGAGAGCGGGTCGACCTTCTTCTCCTTTACTGCAAAATCAGCGTTCTCGACTTGTCTGAACTGGAGAAGTCTGTCGGGGAGGGAGAGCCGTCCCAGAGGACATCAACTTTCAGCATAGACATCAACTTTCAGCATTATCTTAGGCCGTTCGTATTTATGATGAGATTTCATGCCAAAGAAGAAATTCTCCGGCGACAGGATATTCTAACTTACGCTCTTTACGATCGTTGGAACAATAAATTGGAAGGTTCTAGAACCCATCTTATAACCTCAGGGACTATGGCATACTACTATATATATTTTGGGTAGACGTTCGAAGATTTGTCCTTCACGAATTCCACTAAGACTTTCTTTTCCTGACATCTTGTTCTGCTGAGTACGGAATTCCCACATTGCCAATAAATATCACATGGAAAGAAAGGTGTAATGTAAAGATCTATAGAAACTGGAAACAACTTTATCGCTGACTACTGTGTGATAATGTCTTTGTGCCAGATGCCAATGCTGTCAGGTGGCGTAACGAGGCATTAATGCCCAACTTTGTCCATTGATCAAGGCGACATAACAACAAATATTGCAGTTTCTTGCAAGATGTACTGGATATAACACTACCATTTTTTAATGAGATACTGTCTATCACCAAGAGGAATTGATTTTCACATACTAGAGTTGGATTCCAAAGTCATTTGTATGGAAAAGGAAGAAGTGAACTGGATTCTGCATCCTAAAAATGTATAGCGGTAACAATAATACTTTCTGGTTTGTTAGCCTTTTCTAGGTTAGATTGAACGGATGGATAAATGCTTTTGATGATTTCACCATTATAGTAAAGACATAATAATATGAATTTTGATATAAACGAGAAATAAATTGGAGAGGACAGATTTAAGCCATAAAAAGACCCCAATAGCACAGCTAGACATCATAAAAAAAGGTGGGGGGAAATGCCGTTTTAATTTGTTTGCATATTCGAAAAATTTGGTGTCCACTATCATTTGGAGTGTGGTTCCTCAACTCTTCGATAGAATACCTTACTACATGAATAAGAAAAAATAAGATATTGTCAGGGTGACCTATTAACGGGGGCACAGAGAACTCTCGATTTGGTTTATTACTTTCGGGAGAATTTTCTCTTATTATGATATTCCCATAGATTTTGACTAATGTACAAGAATTGCAGATGAATCCCGAACAGCTTAGACTAAAATAAATTCAGAATTTAGTAACATACACTCTGGAAAGTAGATAATAAATGAAATGCTGAAAAGTATGAAACGAGCATCTCTCTCTTTCTCTTTCACTCTCTCTGTTATACACCCATAACGGCTCAGTGGCAGAAACACAAAGAAGAGCCGTTGCATCTTGGAATAGTTTAGAGAAGTGTTATCAAAACAGAACTTGAATCGAAACCAACTTCTTCTCGCGCAAGAAAAGTTTTCACAACAGAAACACCAACGAATGATGAAATTCTAAGCTTTAGCAGAAGTTCAAGATTGTTCACTCGGAAGAGAATGGGTCTAAAGCAGATCAAAAGTAATCAGAAGAATTGAAAAAGGCCTTTGATCTTCATAAAGCTCTAAGGTATTCACGGTGGTCTTCACAATAACCTTGGAGAAATAAATCAACAGTTATGCATATATACATACATTTAAAGATAAAACTTTAAATATATATACATATGCATAACTGTGGATTTGTCTCTTAATTCTAAGACTGAAAATAGACTAATTTATACTAGTTTGCTTCCTTTATTAGGTGCTCAGTATATCACGGTGGAGTACTGAGCTGGACTGATGTACCAGTCACATGACTGACACAAAGCAGCTTTATTCGCTTTTGGTTAGTAGAATATCGGTATTATTTTTAGTTAGACCTGAATTCTTATATCCACGTAATATTCCTCGCGATAAGATTACAAGAAAATGTGAAGGCTTGTAAGAATGCAGTGCTGTTGTTCATCTGATAATTTTGATGAGTTATGTTTAACTTTTCGTAGGTCATCTGTATCAATACTTAAAAATAAATATACCCTGTTATTTATCAACATCCAAAGCAAGTATATTAGTGAAAGGAAAAATTCCATCGTCAAGAAGAAGAAGAAGAAGAAGAAGAAGAAGAAGAAGAAGGAAAAAAAGAAAAACGTTTACTTCACACCAACCAGAATATAATTTATGAATAACTAAAACCTCTGGACTTAGACAAAGCCTCTTAAATCTCCCTTAATTACAAATTAATAAGAGAATGTTGAAGACATTTAAATTAAATTTTTCATTATTGCGAAAAATGATTAAATCGTCATATCACGCTCATAAAAAATAATGCCTCCGTGTTTTATTAAATCCTATTCATCCTTTGTTCTCATATTCCCAGGTGAGAAATATAATTTCATAACCCTACTGATTCATTCATCCCCTTTGACGATAAAACATATATTTATATTGTTAGCAAAAGGAAATATCAATTCTAAATGATAATGTCCATTACAGCGTTGTAGAACATTTCATCGTCTTTTGCTGTTCCATAATGAGATGGAAAAAACATTTTATATAAAACCTAATTTCCATTATAGCGTTGTAACATTTTATCGTCATTTGCTGTTCCATAATGAGGTGGAAAGAAAAGCATTTTATATAAAACTAATATCCATTATAGCGTTTTAAAATATTGTATCGTCAGTTGCTGTTCCATAATGAGATAAAAAATCATTTTATACAAAACCTTTTTTTTATAGCGTTTTAAAACATTTTATCGTCATTTGCTGTTCCATAATGAGATGGAAAAAAACATTTTATATAAAACCTAATTTCCATTATAGCGTTGTAACATTTTATCGTCATTTGCTGTTCCATAATGAGGTGGAAACAAAAGCATTTTATATAAAACCTAATATCCATTATAGCGTTTTAAAATATTGTATCGTCAGTTGCTGTTCCATAATAAGATAAAAAATTATTTTATACAAAACCTTTTTTTTATAGCGTTTTAAAACATTATATCGTCATTTGCTGTTCCATAATGAGAAAAAAAAACGTTCTAGTAGATAGCAGCTTCTAGACTGTGAAAGAATATTCTAGGGATTGCATCACGAAATTTACAAGTCAATGGTGGCTCCTGCTCTTCCGCCTTATTTATGGTCGAGTGAATACGCTGCCAAAACACAGGGCTTTATTGTGCAGGCAGAGTGATGTCCGGGCTAAAGAGGAAAGCAAATTACATTATACACTCTGAAGCGGGAGTCTGTAACTCCTGGGTTTTTCGTCTTCTTTTACGGGTAGCTTTCGCTTTCTTTTTCTTATTCTATTCTAGATGTTTAAGGTTTTTACATTCATTACAGTGGGCTTTATTTGCAGAATTGAAGATGGATCACAACACACACACACATACACAAACACACACACACAAATTGAGCAAATGGCCATCGTTTGACCCAACGTAGATAATAGGGTAGGTTTTAAACCCTTACCCGCCACCCTTCCCCTTCCCCCTTCTCGTTGTAACCGATGTGGTAAATAAATTCTACGGTTTCATCATACCTCAGCAATATTTGGATATAAGGGACAGTACCACAGAAATACCTGGATAAAAGGGACAAACAGAACAGTATAGTATAACTGGATAAAAGAGACAGTTACCACAGTAACTACTGGACAAAAGAGACAGCCATTTATCTACGCACATTCCCTTTAGCGGTCCACAAGGCGTTACCCTTCTATCTGTTTTTGAGAATATACTACTACTATGAGATTCAGGGCCTCTGTAACACGGTTTTTTCGCAATAACTTTTTATCTATGTATTTCATAAATATAACGCTTATTCAGAATACATATTATATCTACACATAAATTTTGACTGTATTCTGCATTACGTAGGTTGAATAAATTTGGTACTTATAATGTAAAAGTGACTTTTTTTTGAAGACGGGCTAACTTACTCAGAGAAAAGGTTTCGAACGCACTCGTTACGTAACTTATGACAGCATTTCTTCCCTCTTTCTCGATGGATGATTGGTTATACTTAACGAAGGCTAAACCCCTGGCAACAATGACATACAAATTTAAATACAAGCAAAGCAGTACACCTTTATGAACTCTGGAACCTCTCCACTGAAAATTGTCATAATGAACAAACCAACAAAATATGTTAATAAATACAAAAACACTTCGATTATTAGTCTAACTCCCAAAATAGGTTTCCTAAGAAATTACAGTCTACTTTATAGGTCAATCAGATTGACATGATGCAGTGAATAGTTGGTAATTTTCAAAAACATAGTAGACAAGCTTGATTTGATAACTGCTATATCCAATGTCAAGCAATTTTTATTTATTGGCTATCTACTTATTAACTGAAAAAAATAGCCGGTACCGTATATTGGCTTTAAACCTTCACCAATAACCATCGTCAGATTGATGACTTCATGAGGCTCCACCCACTTTCGCCTCGTTATAATTCAGGATAACACTGAAGGCTACCATGGGCATTGTTGGATTAGAAAATTTAACTTCTGGCTTATAAAAAAACTAATTTCTCGAGTAGTTGTAAGAAGTGCTAAATGATCCTCAAGGATCCCAGCAGTTGGCCCTAAACGTTTAATTCATGTATATTACTGCTATACTGTTGCGGCACTACTGCTACAGTAGTATTACTACGCTAGCACTGATACCCCCCCACCCACATCTATGTATCGTTCCGTCATTCATAAAGTCTTTGGGTTTCAGAGCCGATGGAGTTTCTGTCTGGTGGATGGGCGGGGCAACATTTCGTCAAAAGTTGTTTACCTTGCTTACGCAATGAATGTTTTTTGACTCTTGGCTCATAATCATTGGCCATGGCGTCAGCTAGGTCATTTTTACTCTATGAAAATTAAAACTATCGGGTTTAGGTTACTGATAATACTGACAAAATTTGTGTGTGGTTGTAAAATATACATATGTCAACTCAGCTACATCCGATGCTTTGACAAGAAGCAAAGTCCAAAAAACCGTGTTACAGAGACCCTGAATCTCATAGTAGTTTTCATAGCACTCCTTGAAATGTCATCAGCGATTACATCCACCCACTGAGAGACTAAGAGCTAAGTAGTACATATCCCCCTTTTCTTATAAACAGTCAAAAGAATGTCAGAATTTAATTAAATGATTTGTTTTCTTTTACTAGTTAGATACTAGGTGATAAGTATATTATACTGCATATATATATATATATATATATATATGTATATATATATATATATATAGTATATATATATATATATATATATATATATAGATATGCAGAAGCCAGGCACTATGTCGTACCTCTAAGTAAAGGGGATACAATCCACAATGAAGTAAAATCTTCTTGTAGTTTAAAATATATATTTCTTGTACAGGATTAAAGCTTTCGACCGTCAACTGTGGTCTAGTTCACTTAGTGAACCAGACCACAGTTGATGGTCGAAAGCTTTAATCCTGTACAAGAAATATATATTTTAAAACTACAAGAGGATTTTACTTCATTGTGGATTTTATCCCCATATATATATATAAATATATATATATATATATATATATATATATATATATATATATATTATAATCCTGAGAGAGAGAGAGAGAGAGAGAGAGAGAGAGAGAGAGATGGGGGTTAGGAATAGTGTAGAATTACTGCTATTGAAGGAAATTCTATCATTACGTTCATTTAATTACCCTTATCTTTAGTCTCACGGAAAGATAACTAAATGGACAGATTAGGTGCATAAGTATTTAATAAAACTCCAGCACAGTCGAAATTCTTCTCTCTGTTCTTCCACGCTATTGCACGGAATGAAAAATTAAAATCCTCATCTGATTTATGTTCGCAAATATGCGGACGTTGCAAATAGCCAGCCGCACTTATAATATTCCATATTTATGAGAATGCAACGGACAAGAAATTTATTCCGGCGCTTTCCCGGAAGCCCTCTATCATGGCTGATATCTGATACCGATGCATATATTCATGCATAACGTAAAACTGCGGACGTTCAATATCTCTGAGAGAACCATGATGTATACGCCGTCTGCTCGAGACTAGGGTACATATTTATATTTGTCGTCTCGATATAATTTTTCGCTTTATGTGTATTTAATAACTGATGTTTTCTCTCAGTTTTTCCTCTATTTACCTCGGTCATTTTTATAATCGCGTGAGCACTTTGAAAAGGTCTCATATGTTAACGGATTACACACAAACTCCTTTGCATATATAAGGAACATTTGCTTTCAAAATGCTGATCAGTGCAAAAATGTTTGCCGTAGAGATATTTTTGTGATTGCATGTGTTTTAACTAAGACATACCCTTAATTAGATTTTCATGGAGTCCATATTCCTGCTTTAGTTTTAATTCCCTTCAGGGGT
>NC_061093.1:33862243-33867243 GCF_015104395.2 Macrobrachium nipponense
ACCAGACTGGAGATTGTTCGCCTTACAATGATTTTTAAATTGTCCAGGTGGTTTTCTAAGAACATCTGTGTGGCGGAGTGGTAGCGTGGAGTGTTAGTGAGGCGTCTCAGAATGTCATTGTGCACAAACAGTGATACGTCTCATGGTCTCTCGGGTATAGTTCATCCAGAGGGAACACCCAGATACAGTAGCAGTACGAGCGGAAGAGCAGCAGTTTCACGTCTCCGTGACGAAGGCAAACCTCCTTGCAATCATGTTGCCAGTTGCACATAGTTTACGACGCCTCTGTTCAATGTCTGCCGTATCTTTTAGGTCGTCGGTGATAATGTACCCAAATACGGAATTCGCGCACAAATTCCAGCGATGGTTTCCGAGAAAAATTTGTAGTTCTGCAATATGCTTAAGCGATCTCGGAGCAGCGACATGCACTGGGTCTTGGTTTCGTTGTAGATTATATAAAATTCCTCTGCATATTGGCGGCAAGTGTCGATGAGTCGTTGGAGGCCATGCACTGATGGGGAAATCAGAACCATATCGTCGGCGTAACAGAGGTTGTTTATAGCTGTTTCATTGACAGCGCATCCGATTGGGAGTGAGTTCAGTTTGACATTCAAGGCATCTGTGTACGTATTAAACAGGTATGGAGAGAGAATGCCCCCTTGCGGCCCGTTTAGGGAGCCGAAGGTGTACGATGATACGTTGCCCCATTTGACACAGAATTGCTGTGTGGAGAACCAGCAATGTAAAATGCCAATTAGATATAGGGGTGTGGCCCTTTTATGCAGCTTCAGGAAGAGCTTCAGGTAGTTTACTCTGTCAAATGCTTTTCTCACATCTACAAAACATAGGAAAAACAGGAGATGCTGATGATAGGCAGTAGTTCAGCAATTCTTTCAGTATGTAGATGCAGGTGTCGGTTGAGTGGTTTGCTTTAAACCCGAACTGGCTGTCCGTGGTGTGTAGAAAGGGGAGAAGTCTCACAAGAAGAAAACCGCGATCAAGAAATCTTCGGATGCGATCGTTGTGATTGCAATTGGCCGGTAGTTACCAGGGTCAGCTGCATCCTTTAGCTTGTTTTTGATTAATGGTATCAAGTGAACTAAGAGTAGGGAGTCTGGAAGAAACTGGTGAATTATGCATGCATTGAATAAGGCAGCTAGCAAATTGTAAATTATCGGATGGCAGAATTTGAAAGCCTCTGCAGGGAGATCATCACAGCCGGGCGATTTATTATTAGTTATGCTGTTTATGGCATCGCCGATGTTACCTGGCGTAATACGGTCTGCAAAATGAAATTGAATGTTGTCATTAAGGAGGTTATCTACCTCCCTTCGGAATCCTGATCATTTATGCAATTCAGGATATTGTTGAAATGATCTCCCCACATCTTTGCGATAGCCTCGTCTCCGACTGCTTCCCCTACTCTCTGTGATGCTTTTTAGTTTGGGATTGAAGGACTGGATATCTTTCCAAAGACGAGGGTATCACCAGATTCTAAGTTTCTAGACATTGCATCGGCTCTTAGTTGTTTTCATTTAACCTGCAGTGCTTAAGAGCAAGTTTGAATTGCGCTCTCGCCTGCCTCATTAGTAATGTAGTGTGTCCTTCCCTCGGGCTGCCATTTTGCCTCCACAGTATAACATTTCTTGTGAGTATGTATACAGATCCTTAACCAAGTCATTCCAACCAGGTATATTACGAGAATTACCTTAAAATCTATAGGCAGTCCTGCCCGAAGCAAGCATAGCGGAGATTATGTTCGAATAGAATTCATTCAAATCTCTCTTGTGTGGTCATTTCTACATTTTGTGTTGGTACAAAGTAAGGCATCAGCCGGTTGAATTATTGACCGCATTCTGGTTTCCGTGGTCGCCCTAAAGTATCTGGTTTTCTGTTGGTTTTTAAACTCCCAGTTAACCGCTGGTGGGCGGTCAGTTAGTGGTTCACGGTAGGGAGGATGGGTACTGAATGACACCTGTAATGGGATGTGATCGTAGCCCGTTGCAAGATCGTAGCGAATATTGCAGGTCATAATAGAATCATGAAGTTTGTGAGATGTGATGCAGTGGTCCAACCAGGTGGTTGTAACTGCGTCCGCTCTATTATGTACATATGAGTAGGAGGAGGGAGGAACATTACTCGCTATTTGGAGAGCATGTTTTGACAGAAGCGAGTAAGTTCATTATAAAATTGTTTTGTGGGGTGAGAATTAAGGTCCCCTATTATACAAATATGATCAGCAGGAGAATCTTGAATAATACTGTGTAACTCCCCTAGGATCATGCAGTAATGATCAAAATTATTGTTATTTTCCCATGGCATATAAACATTAATTATTAGGATTTTAGAGTTCCCTACTGTCACTTGTAGCCCAAGCAATCTGTCACTCCTGTAGGTCATCACCATTATCATATTGTCTAACGATTTGTGCCACAGGAAAGAAAGTCACCCTTTCGGGCGACCGGCTATGATTTGATCTGTAACTTGCATCGATGAAGTCTAGAAGGTTCTGAAGTCTTCATGATTGAATCGCAGATGGCAAGGTCATGTGGCTAGAGGAGCGTTTCTTGCAATGCAATGATGCCGTTGAAATTTTTGCAGAACATGTTTTGGGGAGGAATGTCCCTGCTTGAGGCCAAAAATATTCCAAGAGATTATGTTTAATGTATCCATGGCTACTCACGAAGATGGGAGATGAATGCGCTGATCATTTGGTGGATGGGGGTTAGCCAGGGGAGTGGGCAGTCACTCGCCGGTGGGTGGTTGGCTGGCACTTGCGGTGGAAATGACTCTGGTTGGAGTGACAGTAAGTTCCCCTGGGGTTGGTTGGTCGGATTAGGTTATATCTTGAAACTAATATATTAGGACCGAAATTCTCGCCTTTAAGAACGTCGAGGTGTTGAAATAGGCAGGTAATCCTGTTAGCCACTTTATGTTTACTTCTGCATGGGAGTTCGTGAGAGATAAGTGGGTCAGAGCCAGTGAGAAACTTGACTCTCTCCACTATGACGTCTAGCGTCACCGATGAGCGCAGATTGTGAATTGCTACGTGACATCTCTTCTCAGGTGTCGGGCGAGGTGAAACACGAATGTTGGGCTCCGGTCCAGCGGCCAAACGAGAGGTTCTTCTCTTCTTTCTGCTTGTTTGTATCTGCCAGCCGCCAGACCCCTCAAGATCACTCTCATCTGCATCTACGATGGGGGGTTGGCGGGGAGAGATAGGGTGGGGAGGATGTCTCAGAGGATTACTATAGAATTCTGTAGTACCCGTGAGTTAGAATTCTGAACAAGATGAGAAAATTGATACAGGCGCATATAAAGAAGTTTCTAAGTTATATGAAAATATTTACAAAACGCAGCAAAATCAACAGATACAGATTCAGTTGACATTCTATCGTATTTATGGTAAATAATCGAGGCGTCGTAAATATAATTTCTGTTCAGAGCTTCTTTCTCTTACAATTCTTTCTTTCTTATTGCTTAATGCTATTAGTCTTCATGATCTGTAGGCTAGACATTATTGTAGGCTCTTTTTTTTATTCATGGTCATTTCGATAGAAGTTTAAAATGAATTTAGTGTTTTTTAACGTCATCGGTAACTCCAGATCTTCGCTTGTACCCTACAGCAATGGGCGATAAAAGTCAGACACCATTTCATCTTTGCTTTTGAAGTGAGGGTAAAAGATCGTAATGGAGAGAGAGAGAGAGAGAGAGAGAGAGAGAGAGAGAGAGAGAGAGAGAGAGAGAGAGAGGTTTTGGTATTCTGAAGAACAGTGTGAATCATAGGTATAAAAATAAAACAATGGCTTTTGTAGCATGTAGGTTTGTCAGTGAAAATATGAAGACTGATTTGCGAAAGTAATAAGGAAAAATCCCATGTCTTCTTACTCTGCTTATCTAAAACTAAATCATTGGCTTTAAAATGTTACTAAAGCTACAACAATATAACAATAAAAAATCTGAGAACAAAATGACATACCTATCATCATCAATGTCATTTGGGAATGTTGTATGGAAAGATAACTACCACTTATGATGATTAGTGATAGTCATTTTTACTAAGTATTTGTGAAGGAAAATCTCTATTAACTGAAACCACATGCTTATTTGATAAAGACGAAGAAGCAAATGAAAAGTTTCGGAACAGTACATAGACTCCAGAAAAAAAAAACACAATACTTTTATTGAAAGCTTATGAAAGCAAAAGAACTACGTAACAATATTGGCATTTCGTAGACCTTTGTTGTATGTAGCGAAAACCGATACCTATTTATTATTTTTATAGTGAGTAATTACTAGAGTTTTTGTACGGCAAAAATACATATTAGTGTCAAATCATATTTTCACAATCTGTGGAACAAAAGATCTAATAGCCAATAATAAGAAATAAAAACGAACTCTCATATATTTGCCATAAACATTTAATTCAGAAACACTCATGAATACTGCGCTTGAGGAGGCAATGCATGTCATGCATTATTCATGCAAAGCAAAGCCAATATTTTCATTTGATTAATAAGAGACGAATATTCCTCTTAACTGAATGGGAAATCCAAGTTCTTTGATATCATTAATGCTATTTCAGTGATGTATTGGCTTCTAGGGAAAAAATGAGTTGAATTAATTAGTCGCAAAGAGGGCTAAATTATATGTTGTTTGATACTAATCTAATTTTCATGCTGCATTTAGCTGAAGTCTCTTATGACCACATAAATATACTAACTTTCGAATAGGATAATAATACTGTCTTTAGATTTGTGCTTCACATATACTATAATATATACATATATAAAATCTCTCTCTCTCTCTCTCTCTCTCTCTCTCTCTCTCTCTCTCTCTCTCTCTATATATATATATATATATATATATATAGTAAATTCTCCAAACATCTCCTCTGCTGGATACAAAAGTTTCGACAAAGCTGGAGTAATTAATGTGAATTGAAATATATATATATATATATATATATATATATAAATATATATATTATATATATATAT
>NC_061093.1:33872243-33884743 GCF_015104395.2 Macrobrachium nipponense
ACGCGCATTCACGTATACAATATCATTGCAGTCCTTGGGACCCAATGACGGTGACAGGCACCAATCCTCTTAGGCTTATTGTATCCTCGAGAAAATCTGCTGAGTGTGGGAAGCAATTTAGTGGAATCTTGCGAGCGACAATCGGGAAATGCAATATAGGTATTTTTTGCCAACAAGGACGTCGCATAGTCTAAATTTACCGTTGGTTATTGTCAGATGTACCTTTGAATTAATCTTGCTTTATTTCAAGGCGATACGTATAAATGACAAGATTTATCGTTTGACGCTTCGATATTTTCAACAAGAATAACAGTCTTCACTCAATCGTTAGGTAAGGAGGGACAAAAACTTGGAAATAGGATACATTTTGATATCGATATGTTCGCTTTCTCATCTCGAATAGCGTTGAGTTTCCGTTTTTGTCTCCTACTGACCCAAATGAAATTCGCCTCTCTTTTAGCCCTACGAAAAATTTTCTAACATTTTGGACGACGAGAGTTGCTGATAACGCATATGCACAAATATTATGCATATTTGCTACAAACGAACGATAATGCAAACATTGGTTAATCTTTGTATGGGTATTTTGTATGGCATTTTTGTGTTTGTATGTGTGTGTGTATGAGAGAGAGAGAGAGAGAGAGAGAGAGAGAGAGAGAGAGAGAGAAGAGTGTTTCAAGGAGTTACAAGGATTAGGATGTCCCAAAGACTTGTTAGTCCATCCGAGGAGACTTCGTGTGCTCACTTATCTGTAGGCGCAGGTTTTTAACTGTGCATTCACAGTGTCCTAGGGATTTTGTCTAGCTTTCTTTTAAACTCTTCTACACTGTTCCTGTTTATAACTTCAGCAGCGTCGATAGAGAGAGAGAGAGAGAGAGAGAGAGAGAGAGAGAGAGAGAGAAGCACAAAGGGAGAAAGATAGAGACAGAGAGAGGGAGAGAGTTAGTCAGCCTCTTATGGGACTACAATGGCTCTGTGGCAGGCAGGTCGACTGTCAAAATAACAGAGGGGAGCGTGAAATATTGCTTTGTATAATAAATTGGTGAAAAAACCGCAGTGAATCCGAGATAAATGGAATCTAGATCCAGTACAGAGGATAGAGTCTAGGGATGAACTACTTTGGAGAAGAAGAGTTTTCATGAAGAAGTGAGGTTTGTGGAGGCACATTTCACATCAGAAATGACTCATTTATGGGAGGGAAATGATTAAGCTTTCGAAACATTGATTTTTTATTTAAATTGTTAAACAGAACCATCGGATATCTTTTTGCTGCTTAGGTAAAAGAAAAAGTATTTCTAAGAGATAGTCGTCCATTTCTTTCAAAAACTTTTTTGTCACATATTTTTTCTGTTAAAATCATTCAGGTTTTTTCATGATCTAATAATCATCATTATTCAAAAGATGATAAATTAAGATTTATTATAATGACGGAGAAGTCAAGACATTCTTGACCTTGAAAAGTTGTTATTGATAACACTGCCAAACAAATTACAACTAATTGGAAAACGAGAAAATTGATGAATAAAAATTGACTCACTATAGAAACACAACATAATATTTATTTTTAGTAATTTGTTACTTCTGTAGTTGAAAATGGGCAATGATTTTAATTTTCATTCTTAGTAAGAATTGTCAGAGCACAGATAAGATCTTGGAACTTTAACTTTGTATCCACATTTATAGCCTAAGCTTGCAAAAAAAAAAAAAGTTAAGTAAATAAATTTGTCATTTAGGTAAAGTTATTAGTTAACACATACTGATGAATACCTTTATTTAAAATATCTTTCGAATATACATGTAAATAGCTGCAAGGCCTTGGTTGCTTTTGTGTCCTCCAAAGTGGAATAACGATGCTTGGAAAATATTGTATTTTCACGGAATGAATTTGCAGATGATACAGACATTCAGAGTACAACGCGTGAATAACAAGTAATCGTAATTTTCCTGTTGATCATAATTATCAAACCTCGGTCAAAATATTGTGCTCTGCCAATACCTAATAAGAATGGAAATTACAATCATTGTCCATTTTTAGCTACAGAAGTAACCAAGTATCTAAAAGATATTAATTAAGCTGTCCCTCTAAATAAAAATTACAATCATTGTCCATTTTCAGCTACAGACGTAACCAAGTATCTAAAAGATATAAGCTGTCTCCAAAAAAAAAAAAAAAAAAAAAAAAAAAACAGGATAGGCATTTTTTTTAATGTGTATTTTCAGAAACATGAAATGGTCAGAGTGAAAAGGGTAATGACATTTAGTTTTTGGCAGCAATTTAATATACTGCTTTCCATTTTTTATAAATAACCAGGTCAGGAAAGAGAATTCAATAAAAGGAGACGCATGAAAGGAAATTTCCGGCCGTTGAACTGGAGTTAAATTAAATTTGGTTTCATTTACAGCCCCGTCTATTTTTACTTTTATCTGTATTATCTGGCTGGTAGCCGGAGAATAACGAAGCATATATCTAGAACACAAGGAGTATAGAATTAATCATATTATGTAAAATGGAATAGCATAGAAAAAATAGATTGCCATATTTAGTAAAGCCTTGATGAAGTAGGACGCCTTAGAGGAATTTTAATCACTTAATGTGAAGTGGACTGAAGGTTTTAGGGATAAAAAAACATTCATTTCATCGAGAATGGTTCTGAAATACATGAAAGGGATTAGGACATAAACTAGGTCAATTTCAAACCCAAAAGAACATACGGAGACTCAGTCATTTTTCACACCTTTTACTTATTTTCTAAAAATTTCAAAAATTCCAAATGCCGACTTCGGCACTAATGAAATGATCATGCTTCAGTTACACTGTGTAGGAATCCTAACACAATGATGTGAGACAAAAATTATTAATATTAACTCAGGAGAAGGCCTGTTATCATCATAATGAAATATATTGTATCTTTCATCCGCTTAATGAATAATAATTCGATGAATTATCTCGTGAACGCTATCAAAGCGGAGTTTTAACTAACACCCGAAATTGTGTGATTTAAAGCACAGAATGCAATTTTAGCCGATTGATTGATTGATTACGTCTGTTAAAACTGGCGTCACAACATTTAGGTTATTGACGCCGTCATAAACCTAAATAGAAAACTAAAACTAAATAAATAAGTTTAAAAGGAATTCCATATAGAAATATATAAAAATATATACATATGTATATAATCATATTTAGGCTAAAGAATTGATCATGAATACGAAAACAGTCCTCATTTTCACGCAACCTGTTGCCCATCTCACAATTCTTTTTAGTGCAGTCTTATGATACTCTTACAGGACGCAACGAGTTCCTTTTGGGAACAGCGTCAAGATGACGTCTTTTTCTCATGCATGATAATCCGATGTAGCTGATGAAGTTTCCATGCGGGGACAGAATCAGAAAAGAATTTGCATGCAAATGTGTAGGAGTCCCTCTCCCTCACGTTTCTATTTTCGCTGTGTTTCGTTTCCACGAGTTCAGTCAGGGCTGCTCGGAATGTTTCTAAACTCCTCGTTGGACGAGTGGTTTACGCTCTCGCCTACCAATTCGGTAGTACCGAGTCCTATTCCCCGCTCTGATAAAGTGGAGTCAGAGGAATTTGTTTCTGGTGATTAGAAATTGATTTTTCCATATAATGTGGTTCGGATCCCACAATAAGCTGTAGTTGGTTCCTAGCCACGTAAAAATTCCTAATCCTTCGGGCCAGCCCTAGGAGAGCTGTTAATCAGCTCAGTGGTCTGGTTAAACTAAGATATACTTAACTTCGGGATGTCTCTAGATGGGAGACGAACAGTGAACCTTCATATGATTCATTTATTTTTCCTGGAGATGATGGATGTTGAAACTCGCCCGGATATCTGGTTTTATCAACTAGGGGATGACCTGGTATGTTTCTCACGTTGATACTTTAAAATCCGTTTATTCCATATTGACTTGTTTATCAATTTTGCTGTTGTTTTCGTTCCTCTATCACATTATTTACCATTTGTTACTAATTTTTCGAAACCTGTTTTTAAACATCAATTATGTTCATATTTCATTTTTTGAGCAAGTCCCAGTGGTGGAGATGAAATGTAGATATGCCTAAGGTTTAATTCAAACTTGCTTTTGTGTTGTATATGAAAGCGTGAGGTTTTTCGGATAATTAGTGCCAGGAGATTTACTGGACCCTCACAGAAAACAATAACAATGAAAAAAACAAATAGATTATAGATTTATATAAAGAGCGAAGCTGGTAGGCTTCTAATGACAGAGTTTCTGCTCTGCAGATATGTGCAGAGAAAAAGAAAATACATTTTTTTTATTCTCGTGTTCTTATATATATATATATATATATATATATATATATATATATATATATATATATATATATATATATATATATATAATACATATACATATATATACACATATACAATATATATATATATATCATATACATATATACATATATATACATAATTATATATATATATATATAATATATATACATTATGCTATGTATATTATTTATATAATATATCGCCACGGCCAAACAAAAAAAAAGAACTTGGGCGACACCTAGCAATAAACGTGATGTAAAATAAGAAAAAAATAGCAATGGTAAAGATGTATCTTGGAGGAAATGGATAGTCCTCGCAGCATGCGACCAGACGTCGTTGCCGAAACAAACAAATGTCTGGAGGGTGGGGGGTGGCGGGGTTGGGGTTGTGGTGGGGGCGGGGAAGCGCCATCTTCATTAGATCCAAGCTCCCAAATACAATGTTATTAGGGCTTACGAAGGCTTTTCCGTCCTCAGATGGAATGCCAGAATGTACTTCAGTTTTCTCTCGCACTTTTTTCAGATTTTTCACCTTTTTTCGACCAACATTGATACAACTTATCTTATTTTAATTTTCATTCATTCATTCATTCATTCATTCAAGTTTACCTTTAAGAATGATTATTGAACTCTGATCATTCGTATTTAAGTATTATATTTATTCATTCACTGTTACCTTTTTTCAGAATTATATTGAACTCTGATCGTTCATATTTAAGTAATATTATTCCATAACATTATTTAATACGTTTTCCACCATAGAGGGATATCTCCAGAAAATTACCATATTCTTATTTTATGCATAAAATGCATTGCATTTCAATATGACATGCTCACTCTTGCCCTGAACAAATGTGACATTTTCTTCTTGAGGTAGTCTAGCCTTTAGTCTCTCTCTCTCTCTCTCAAAAAAGAAAAGAAAAAAGAAAGAAAGAAGAAATAAGTATTTTGCCTCCCACATGGTTCTCCAACCATTGACGCGACAAGGGTTCCGAAAACTCCACTGGGAAAACGGGAACCTAAGATGCAAAGTATTTTGTTATTATTTGGAGCTTACGTAGGGAGCTCCTGACTTTTCGGAGACCATAAGAAGCTTTCTGTGTAATAATGCCTATCACTAAAAATACTTTGTCTACCCGAGGTCCAACAAAAATTTTCGTTTCTTATTATTGCAATTCTCAAAGAGACTTTTTTTCTCTCTAGGCATGCAATGCGGTTTTTATACTTGTACCTATGTTTTAAATGTAATTGTTCGGAGTACTGATGCCCCACCTAGGCCAAAACATTTCAAGGTGAATTGTATGGAAACTCTGTAATATTGTTCTGTTTAGTTTATCGTTAAACGAATTGTTTTTATGGAGAGAGAGAGAGAGAGAGAGAGAGAGAGAGAGAGAGAGAGAGAGAGAGAGAGTTTATAGTTAAACGAATTGTTTTTATGTACAGAGAGAGAGAGAGAGAGAGAGAGAGAGAGAGAGAGGAGAGAGAGAGAGAGAGAGAGAGAGTGTTTATCTTTAAATGAATTGTTTTTATGTACACACACACACACACACACTCACACATACACACAGAATTTCATGGTTAAACGATTTTTTATGTACAGAGAGAGAGAGAGAGAGAGTTAGTTTATCGTTAAACGAATTGTTTTATGTACAGAGAGAGAGAGAGAGAGAGAGAGAGAGAGAGAGAGAGAGTTCATCGTTAAACGAATTGTTTTTATGTACACTCGACTTATAATTTCGTAAGATTCTTGGCTAACGAGCACTGTGAGCAAATGAATGTGAAATGACACAGCTTCTTTACGAACCAATGGATTTGTCTAATTCTACATGGGATTAAAAGTCCTAAGAGAATACTTAGTCTTTTTAGGTTATTTTTGCATTGCTGTTTTATCTTGTGATTCGATAAGTAAAACCCACAAACACAATGGAAAATATGTGATTTAGTGAGACTTTTCAAGAATAGAGAGGTCTAGCTCCTAACGTTTTTGCAGAAAGAATTACGCCAATTACAACGGATTTCACCAAATTTACTGGCATTATTATTATTATTATTATTATTATTATTATTATTATTATTATTATTATTATTATTATTATTCAGAAGATATAACCTATTCATATGGAACAAGCCCACAGGGTCCATTGACTTGAAATTCCAGCTTCCAAAGAATATGGTGTTCATTGGGAAGAAGTAAGACGGGGTAAAGGAAAATACAGAAAGACGAGACACCACTTATTAAAAAAAGGAAAAAGAAAATAGTAAATGGTTAAAGTGACTGTTGAATAAAAACTACCTTTGTTTTGATATTACATTCACGTCACGGGGATAAGAATGGCATTAAAGAAAAACATCGAACCACCTTAGGTAATTTATGCGAATAGAATGGAAATTGTCGAGGAATCTAGGGCTAAAGAAGTCGGACAGCTAAGTATGAAGAGATCGAAGGGAGCAAGTGGAACAGTCTATAGCCGACTTATTCCTCATGAGCATTTCTTCAAAACACTGAGAACTACAACACCGGCAACGAACCCTACCTCTGTATAGAAGATCTTTAGGTGCACATGGCTTATTCGAATATTAATGAGAAGGTTTGCAAGTTGCAGTCATATTCACGTGGTCTTTTGATAATGCTAGTATTTCCGAAAAATCTATTATTATCATTATTATCATTGCAGGTTTTATTGAAAATAATGGCTATTTCAGCCGCGTTTATTTTGTATAGTAGTTTCTCTATTCTTCTTATTACTGACTTTTCTTCTGTACTCAAGTTGGCTATTAAAATGCCAAATGGGGGATTTAATAGCCACCTTGAGTACAGAAGAAAAGTTAGTCATGAGAAGAACAGAGAAACTTCTATACAAAATAAACGCGGCTGAAATAGCCATTATTTTCGATAAAACCTGTATTAATAAAGGTCTTCTTCCAGCATAATTATTATTACTGTAAAAATGAAGTCCGCAGCATTATGTTGTATATTACTACATATACATGAAGCTTTTGCAAACTTGATCAGTTGGCCTCTTCACCTTGAATAAACATGGTAACAACATTACATATATTGCAACATCTTTGGAAAATGGAAGTTATAAAACGGCTTGTTATTCATTCAGGTAATTCCAGAACTGATCAATAGCCTATTAGCGATTCCCTGGGAACGTTGTGACACAGTAGAGGCTGGCATATTGGTCGTTTGTCGTACATTTTATTATTATTATTATTATTATTATTATTATTATTATTATTATTATTATTATTATTATTATTATTATTATTATTATTATTTTTTTTTTTTTTTTGCTCTATGACAGTCCTCCAATTCGACTGGGTGGTATTTATAGTGTGGGGTTCCGGGTTGCATCCTGCCTCCTTAGGAGTCCATCACTTTTCTTACTATGTGCTCCGTTTCTAGGATCACACTCTTCTGCATGAGTCCTGGAGCTACTTCAGCGTCTAGTTTTTCTAGATTCCTTTTCAGGGATCTTGGGATCGTGCCTAGTGCTCCTATGATTATGGATACGATTTCCACTGGCATATCCCATATTCTTCTTATTTCTATTTTCAGATTTTGATACTTATCCATTTTTTCCCTCTCTTTCTCTTCAACTCTGGTGTCCCATGGTATTGCGACATCAATGAGTGATACTTTCTTCTTGACTTTGTCAATCAACGTCACGTCTGGTCTATTTGCACGTATCACCCTATCCGTTCTCATACCATAGTCCCAGAGGATCTTTGCCTGATCGTTTTCTATCACTCCCTCTGGTTGGTGCTCGTACCACTTTTATTACTGCAAGGTAGCTGATGTTTCTTGCAACAGGTCTCCAGTGGAGGGCTTTTGCCACTGAATCATGCCTCTTTTTGTACTGGTTCTGTGCAAGTGCCGGGCTTCGCTTGCTATGTGGTTTATGGTTTCATTTTTCGTATTGCACTTCCTACATATGGGAGAAGATCCGTTTATTTCCGTCTATCGTTCTTTGAATATATCTGGTTCTTAGGGCCTGATCATTGTGCCCGCTGTTATCATTCCTTCAGTTTCCTTCTTTAGCTCTCCCCTCGTAGCCATTGCCATGTGTCATCGCTGGCTAGTTCTTTAGTCTGTCTCATGTATTGTCCGTGCATTGGTTTGTTGTGCCAGTCCTCTGTTTTCTGTCTGTCATTCACCTGTCTCTGTATATTTCTGGGTCTTCGTCTACTTTTATTAGTCCTTCTTCCCATGCACTCTTTAGCCACTCGTCTTCACTGGTTTTCAGATATTGCCCCACCAGTGCTCTGTTTTCGATGTTGACGCAGTCCTCTATACTTAGGTATTTCCTCTCCCTTCTTCCTTTCGTGTTATGTATAGTCTGTCCGTATTTGCTCTTGGGTGTAGTGCTTTGTGTATTGTCATATGTTTCCTGGTTTTCTGATCTATGCTGCGGAGTTCTGCCTTCGTCGATTCCACTATTCCTGCGCTGTATCTGATTACTGGCACTGCCCCATGTGTTTATGGCTTTTATCATATTTCCGGCGTTGAGTTTTGACTTGAGTATCGCCTTGAGTCTCTGCATATATTCTTTCCTGATCGTGTCCCTTCATCTCTTGGTGTTTTATATCCCCTCCTTCCATTATTCCCAGGTATTATTATTATTATTATTATTATTATTATTATTATTATTATTATTATTATTATTATATTTTATTATTATTATTATTATTATTATTATTATTATTCTGTTTTTTTCATGAAAGGATTTTCAAAAGATGTTCTTAGATCGGACAAAGGCTATGGCTTTTCGTAATCGAAGAATTGTCTAATAATCGCTCTCTTTTTTATTCCAAATAATTAGACTATAAAACCATCGTGAGATAAAATACGAATACAGTTCAGAAATTTTTACAAATTTTAATTGGATGCATGAATAACCATGCCTGACAAACAGTTTCGGATTCGTAACCACTGGAATTTAAATAAATAAAAGAATGTGCCACACTATAATATTTCTATATGTGATTCCACCGCTGGAATTTATATAAATAAAAGAATGTGCCACACTATAAAATTTCTATATGTGACTCCAAATCCTGGGGCTAATATAAGGTATTCAATCAAATCATGCAAGTACGAGTATGCCCGATGGTTTTAAAGTAGCAAAACCACAGTATTGGCTCTTCTGTCTTATTCACCAAAACGAATTTGATATGCGAAGACCAATACCACTGAATAAATCTATCCTGGTACTTACAAGCACTTCGTGCAGCAAGACTTCGATAAATTTGGCTCTTTAGAAAAAAAGGAGGAAGTAATCGTCCGTTGACACGACTCAGTAACACATCGACTTCACCTTCCAATTACGCCTCTGCTTTTTCTGCCTTGTTTCCCCCGCAAACAGTTCCCTTTGAAACTTATTTTTTTTTTATTTTTTTTTTTTTTAGATCAAAGGGATCTTTCTTCTACGAACGGAGGTTATTGATGGAGCGTTCAGGAGCAGTAGTACTTCTCTGACATTCTTTTATTCCCTTTTCATCCTTTTCCGCGATTCGTGCCATCTTGCACTCATCTTTATTTTTCATATTTGCGAAAGACTAGTATGATTTTGTGCAGCTATTGATCAGTTTAGCTACAATATTTTTGCTTTTATCTTTCATATTTAAGCAAGACTAGTATGATTTGGTTCAGCTGTTGATAAATTTTTTTTCTATTATATAACTATAATTCATTTGATATATTTTTAATACAGTTTTTTATCTATTTTGTTAATTTATTTAACTTATCACTTTTTCCTTTTTTTTGTTCAATAAGTTTGGAGTCTCTTCTTTCGGTATTTCCCTTCACCTCCTCTTACTCCTTCCTAATGACACCATATTTTTTGGAGGCTTGAATTTCAAATCATGGCTTCAGTGGGCTTGTTCCTTGTGAAATAGGTGTCATCTACTGAATAATATAATATAATAATAATAATAATATAATAATATAATAACTAATAATAATAATAATATAATATAATATAATAATAATAATAATAATAATAATAATAGTAATAAGAATAATGATGTGATATCAGTTACATTGGATTATTTAACTTTGCATTTCACTAAAACGAACGCATTACGTTTTCTTTCATCTGAAATATCATATGGTTCGTGGAACCAAGAACAACCTAACTTGATCGAAATTTTGTTGAAAATACTGCTAATGAAGATGAAGAGTTTTAGTTCCATTTAGTGACAGATGCAAGAGCCTTAGTAGTTTCCTTAAAAAAGAATGGATATTTCTAAGTGATGTTTTATATCAGGTATTTAGAATAGGTCTAATATACCCTATACATACGTACATACATTACATACGTTTGTATTAATAGTATGTATATATGTGTGTACACACACACACACACACACACACACCCCACAACACCACACACATATATATATATATATATATATATATTATATATATATATATATATATAGTCTATCACATTACCGTGATTCATATACATATATCGAACTACAAATGTCCTTTAATATCTAATTCGCTCTACCTCGGAAATTATATATATCATATGTTTAAACGAGAGGGAATTTATTAAGCGATAATAGAATTGGCGATCAACAGGCGCGAACCATCGACCTCTCAATTCCAGGACTGGCAGGGTGGTCTGGGCTCACTGCCAGTCCTGGAATTGAGAGGGGTCGATGGTTCGCGCCTGTCGATCGCCTCCAATTCTATATCGCTTAATAAATTCCCCGCGCTCGGTTAAACATATATGAAATATATTAATTCCGAGGTAGAGCGAATTAGATATTAAAGGACATTTGTAGTTCGATATATATGTATATATATATATGATATATACTATATATATGATGCATATATAAATATGTATATATATATATCATATATATATATATATATATAGATATATATATAATATATATAATATATATATATATATATATATATATATATTATCTATACACTCGCGCACACACACACACACACACACACACACACACACACACACATATATATATATATATAGTATATATATAATATATATATATGTATATATACATAAAATTATATAAAAAAAGTCTTTTAACCCATCCTCGGGAAGTGAAGGTACCAAATGAAAAATGTACTCTTGAACTTGCCATCGAGACGCCAATCATAAGTTTGAATATTGGTCAGATGTTCCAGGATATTCCAGAGATATGACCGAGTCGAAAAAGAGACGAGGATATTCCTGGGAGAAATTCGCACGAAGCGGAATTCTGATATCTTTCCGCCTCGTAATGCAATCAAGAAATTCATGTTTTATTCATAGCGAGGACAAAGCGAAATGAAATATACCGGGAGATAGAGAAAAGAGCGAAAGAGGAAGAGGTGCAATTGGAAGTTATTTTTCGCCTTCTTTGCGAAATTGTGCATGAAGAGTAACGGAAGAACAGTTTACCAGTGAATTTGATTTCATAAATAAAAAGAAGAAGAATAAAAAAAGAAGTTCCGTACGTTACCCTCAATAACTTTTCCGAAGCTTTACACCTTATATTCCCTCGTATAATAATTACCTCTATGTATCTGAATCAACTCATAGCATTCAAGATACCTTTCAAATAAGTAAGATATTTTCACGGAAGTCTGAAAATGACAGAACATAGATCATACAAAAACTGAATTCAAAAATATATCTCAGGCGTCGTCTCATTGTAAATGGACGTTCATTATCAGTTCAGCTCCATTATTCAACTAAATTAACCTAATATCTTAAAGGTAAAAAGAATGAAGCCGAAATATTACAATATTTCTCGAGATTTTCAAGTATTTCACAAATTTTTTTCCTAAAGCGCTGCCTAAAAGTATCAGATTTTACTATGTATGTTTAGCCTACAAAAGGAGATAGCATTAAAGCAAAAAATATTAATGATATTGTTTTGTGATGAAAAGCTTATGTTTACTTCTGGTTGCGGCAGTTTGGAGTCCTCAGCTGATTCACTTCCTCTCACTGAGAAGGTAAGAGACTTTGACAAAACTGAATGAATATGTGTTAGCTTGATCTTTGTACTTCTGGATTCACTAAATCAAGTTAAGTTAACGCAGGGATTATATGAAATTGCTTCTCCTGAAAAAACAGCAATTTTTTAGTAATATCACCCTTCTGGCAAATGAGTGAAACGAAGAAATACCCAACGAAACGGAAGGGAACGGAG
>NC_061093.1:33889743-33903032 GCF_015104395.2 Macrobrachium nipponense
CGAACCACATTATATCGAGAAATGAATTTCTATCACCAGAAATAAATTCCTCTGGTTCCGCGTTGGTCGAGCCTAGAATCGAACTTCGGACCACCGGATTGGTAGCCGAGCGCGAAATCCACTCGTCCAACGAGGAACTTCAAACGTCCGAAGTCCCCCGCTATAATTGGATTCGCGATTCGCAAGAAAATTGAATCGGAAATAACGCGTTGGGTAACGCATCTTTGTCCAACCGAGAACCCCCCCCCCCCCACCCCCCCCCCCCCCCCCCCCCCCCAACACTTTCTCGCGAAAGAGTGGGAGAACTGGAGACTCTTAGAGATCGTGATTTGAAAGTCATTACTTGGCTCTAACGGCTTAATATCCTCCAACTTTTAAAAGGGCCGGTGTCAATTCGTGTCATTTAATCATGGAACACAATGGGAGGCCATTAATCTTATGATGGCTTTCCTAGAACTTGTCGACATGAAATCAAAAGTTGGAGTTGTTGAAAGGAATATGGAAATGAACTCCGACAATTCCAGAGGGAGAATCCAGATCAAAGTCTGAGAACTTTTGTTGATCTCAGCAGTAAATTGGGAACCTGGTAATTTGTCAACTATTGCAGGTTGGGCTACTGACGGGGCTATATAGAGATATGATAAATCATATGTTACTAGGTCGTAGAAGCACGTACGTTTAAAGATAAATATATACCATAATAAGTAAATTCTTTTATTACGATGCATAATTTGTTTGCTTACGTATTGTTTAGAACGAATGAATCTATTTTCCTTTTTCAGTTTACAAGTTTACCAAGAAACAAGAAGCTTTCTAGATAATCTCTCGACTCTCTGAAACACTTGTTAGCCGATCAGAATCTGCTCAACGGGACGATTGTAAGATTAGCACTCATTCGGAACTATCACTCATGACGTCAAAGGCTCCTCTTGTGTCTGACAAATTCGTGTGGAAAATCACCTTCAGAAGATTGAAGAACTATAGTAGATTCACATCATCTGTGCATCTGATGCCTAGGCCAGTCCCTTACGACGCTCCTGATTGCCTCTTGATAAGCCAATCACAGGACGGGAAACTCTCAGTCCCTCGAGAGAGTTCACATAGGCAGGATGTATGTTCCACCTCTCCTGCGGGATACTTTTGAAAGACGTGTCCCTCAGGATAGGTGTAACATACATCCTGCCTATGTGAACTTTCTCGAGAGACTGATGGTTTCCAGCCCTGTGACTGGCTTACAAACAGCCAATCTGGAACGTCGTAAGGGACTGGCCTAGGCATCAGATGCATGGGTGATGTGAATCTCCTATAGCAAATAGTTGGAGAGGAGTCCTTGACCGCATACCCCGAAAAAAAATAATAAGAAAAAAAATAAACAAGTTGTTTCAGAGAAAGAGGATACAGAATGAAATTGAATTACTCTCTCACGTGGAACGGAGGTCGTTTCCTTCTACAGCTTCGCTGACTTGCCAATATTAAGAAATTTCAATACAATCAAAGAATAAGAGTTAGAGTGCGCGTGCGAAATAGATAGATAGTCAGGCAGATAGAAATGGACAGAGGGAAACTTTGAACAACCAGAAAATGGTTACAAAGCACTAACTATAGTTTCATGGTTGAAACTATAGTTAGTTTCAACCATATCTGTCTCCATTTCTTTCAGTCGTAAATTCAGTGCAAAAACTGCAGACCTTATTACAAGTTTATGTTCCTTTTAATCACAGGATTTGATGGTTCACCCCGGAATCGGAAAAAAACTTTTCTGATAATGTTGAATGACGCCATCGCACGCCTGCCATTTTTTTTTCTTTTTCGAACGAAAACCCATACGTTTGCCTCGGGGTTTCCAAACCCTGACCTCTTCTATTTTCGTTAAATATCGTATAAAATTGAATTTTGTAAGTAACAAATTGTGTTGTCCAAATTAAAACTCGTATTATCGAATCGTCAGATGCATTAGTTACAATACTGCACGTATTCATTTAAGCATGGTGTTGGAACTTGCTGCAAATAATAAATGATTTAATTTTTCCCAAAAAGGATTTAAAAGAAATGAGCAAAGAAGTACGTCTCGATACTTAAGGGAAACATTAATATTAGATTCGATGCCGCTAAATTGGCACAGGCTGAAACCCGATCAATCGTAGAGGTCCCTTGAGAAGCTCCGTAGGGCTGGAAAGCGACTGAGATTTCGGGAAGTCTAGGAAACTTTCCTCTTCTGATGCTGGGAACATCAGAAGAGATAAGTTAACGATATTGCCTTTTAATCAGTGACGGCATCGTATCATTTCTATTCATGACAAACTGGTTTTTCAATTTCTAATTCTACTCAGAAACTTTCCTTTACATATCTCGTTTTAAGAAACCCTGAACTTGAGATTCGACATAGTATCATTTGTAAGACAGTGTAATAGTTCCGCGTTGGACGAGTAGTTTTCGCACCTGGCTACCAATCCGGTGGTCCGAAGTTCGATTCTCGGCTATGCCAACGCGGAAACAGAGGAATTTATTTCTGGTGATGGAAATTAATTTCTCGATATAATATGGTTCAGATCCTACAATAAGCTCGGGTCCCGTCTGGTAAAACTAAGATATACTCAAGACCGTGTATTAAAAAGATACAAATAAGTTCACCCCACCCCCCCCCCCCCAAAAAAAAAAAAAAAAAAAAAAAAAAGGATTCGGTAGGCGGACAAATTCTCCTCCCCCGGGAGTTCCAGCCTCATACATAAATAAACAAGGTAACGTCTTCGGAAAGAGAGACCATTTGTTCACTTTGATTTATGCTCTACACTCGCTTTGAAGCGTTACTCTTGAAACACCAGATGTCGTCACTCACCAGGAATCCTGTCCAGGTTCCTGGCAGTTTGGAAAGAAATGCATTTATCCTGTTTATTTTTATTTTCTTTATTTTATGGAACGAAAGTTCTTGTCTATCTTCTTTCTCTGAAATCACCCTCCACTGTGTGGTCTTATGAACAGTAGTTATTTTAAATTTTCTATGGAATAATGCATCCTTAACTTGCTTTTTGGTCTTGGTATAATCATTCACGTAAATTTTGTAGTAGGTATGATATTTGTTCCATTAAAGGGAAATAATTTGTAACTTTTTACGTTGATATTTACCCATATATTATTCCGCTTCTATTGTAAAAGAAAATATATAGTTTTAATATGCGTTTTCTCTCTATTAGCATAAAGCATTTATGAAATATAATGGCTCCTTTACTGGATGCAGTTCATAAGAGCCCTTTCCGAGTAATAATAATAATAATAATAATAATAATAATAATAATAATAATAATAATAATAATAATAATAATAATAATAATAATAATAATAAAAGTGATGGACTACGAAGGAGGCAGGATGCAACCCGGAACCCCACACTAAAAATACCACCCAGTCGAATTTGAGGAGTGTGATAAAAAAAAAATACTACTAATAATAATAATAATAATTTTTATTTTCAGCTCAAGGCCATATGTAGTGAAACATCCTACCTATCAAGGAAATGTCTATGTTGACTAAGTTGCCAGGTATTATAGAATTATGATACCAATGAACCGTGAAGGAAACGTGACATTTACCGACATCTCTCTGAATCAAATTTTGCCAAGATCCCGCTTTGAAAAATGTTCTCTAAAAAGGCATTTACCAAAGTGGGAATATATATCATCAATAGTTGATTAAAGACCTGGGAGGCATTGACAACAAAATTTCCAAGGATACTGAATTCCTTACGCAAAACAACATCCTTTCAGTAACATTATATACTTTTGAATTTTGGAAGTAACGCATCGCCTTGTCAAAATTAAAGCTCGTATTATCAAATTATCCGATATATTAGTTGCAATACTGCTTGCATTCATTTAATTATGGTGTTGGAACTTGTTGCAAATAATAAATTATTTACTTTTTCCCAAAAAAGGATTTAAAAAAAAACATTGTAATAAATAACACTGGTTGGCATGAGATTCGAATCTAGTAACTTGAGCTAAAATGACAGATGTCGAGACTGTATTATAAATATTCCTATGCACACACTAGCATAATGTTTTTTTAACTTTAAGATGCCACTGCCTCTCACCAGTCGTGGTCATAAATACAACCTTCCTCCAACTATTTCTATCACTTTCCTTCTTTCTTTATTTATTTTTTTTTCGTCATCAGTTGATCCGTCTTCCTTTATATTAATGTACATGATTAATTCTATTATCATGAAGCTGCATCTTGCATCATGCTCTTCTTTTTTCCTAAGCTCAACCTTTCATCTCCTCATCTCACCAACTGTAGTGTTTATTCCCTCTTCCTACCATTCTTCTTCCATAAATACTCCTTTGGAGGAAGAGGAAATTGCGCCAAATGTTCTGTCATAAGCCAAGAAACTAGATGATCGTTCTATCAAATTAAGGCCATTTACTTAATTTTGTCTTTGTGGTCACCGATGCCACTCGCTGCAATTACTTCTTTTCCTGACTGTGATGTATAGAACATAAAATCGTGGAACATAATCTTCTACCTATAATTGTCTGGCTTCTTCTAAGGATGGCTTTGACTTTGTCTTACTTGTTCTTCATACTTATTTCTTTTTCCCAGAAATTAATGCTTAAATTTAATATAAATTTATTTATCTTGATGTAGTTATAAATCATTATGTTATCTGTTTTTTTACTTGTTTCCCATAGCTACTCAATTATCAATTTATTTTGTTATTTAGAGAGCTGGCAGATCATTTTATTTATTTCCTATTTAATTAACAATTAATTGAATAACTAAATTATTTTTTAGCATGCAGCCTTAAATAAGATATCGCAAAATTATTGTCCATGCGGTATGCATTTTTTTTATGCATTGCTTTATGTAGTTTTTTCAAGCTATTGTTTTGAGTTCTGCATTTCCGGAAGTGTTTTGAGTTTGTATGAAATATCGGATGTCTGTCTTCGCAATATGTCATGACATTTGCAATTTAAAAACTGCAGTATCGTTGGTTTGTATGACAAAGCTTAAAATATTTTCAGAATTCCAAATAAATGAAATCTGAGTGGTCATACTGAATACCAATGAGAGAGAGAGAGAGAGAGAGAGAGAGAGAGAGAGAGAGAGAGAGAGAGAGAGAGAGAGAAGAAATCATGTAACGGGAACAGTTTTTGCTGTTGTTGACGCTTTATGCTGAAAGAATGTGTAAAAATTTTTCATTAGAGATTCAACATACATGCTGATCGCAACTATAAAACAAATAACCCTATCCAAGGCAAAGTATATAAAAGGAAAATGTTGACAGTGAATAAAATTCTTATTTACAGAGGAATATGCTCCAGAAGAGCAAGCACAATTTCCTGACAATAAGCTTATTTATTCTAAAGTAATGCATCGTCAGCAACACTTGTGTCGAGATAGGCAGGAACACTAACTTCAGTAGTATCCCTCCCCCCAAAAAATACTAAGTTCAACACTCCTATTATGCAGTAATATGTGCGTTGGAAATAATTAACGCACAATCACGTTTGTAATATTTATTTTTTCAATCCGGATCTATATCCGTTACAAAATTAGGTACACAATGTTTATTTACTGGCATCTCTAATTTTTTTCATAATAAAAAAGTACCCTATGATTAAAGGTATTCCTTGCAAAATACAGAGAGAGAGAGAGAGAGAGAGAGAGAGAGAGAGAGAGAGAGAGAGAGAGCGTGTAGTTAGACTCAAACGCTTTACACATATGGTGGTCCCTTCCATTTTTCCAACATGTAATTACGAAAAGACCCTGTCACCTCGTCAGCCCCCCCCTGAGGGGTTTAAAGTCCTTTTTGTTGCTGGCGCTGGTATCTCGTTTGTAGCAGTATTTGGGGAACAATCCCGAGAGCCAAAAGACCATATATCACAGGCTTCGAATGATTCATGGTCCAACATCGGCCTCTGCGGGGGCGGTTTTGGGCACAAGATAAAAATGTGCTGAAATATCTTAGATATATTCCGAGAAGACGAGAGAGAGAGAGAGAGAGAGAGAGAGAGAGAGAGAGAGAGAACACATAACAGTGCATACCAGTTGATCTAATGGGCATTTCCTCGTAGTTTAGTCATATGGAAGCAAAGATATGACGAGCTACATCTATAATGAGAATCTTATACAAGAAAATAAATGTGAAATGACTTAATAAAAAAAATCAGAGTACAGAATGACCTTCCTAATTAATTCAATTTTATAAAAAAAAACTGATAAAAACGTTCTAGTCTGAATGAGAACCCCGGTTAATGCTCCATTAGAACGTTCTTAAAAACATTCCTTTTGCAACCATTCCGATTCTATTTCAATTGAAAGAAGGTTTTTAAGTTTTGCCGAAACTAAACACGAGTTTCGCAGGAGATTTCCTCTGGACATGATTTAGGGAGACGGTTCAGTCGTTTATTGCAAATGAACGAATTTTATAGGGGCGTGTTTTGCTTCCTTTTATTGTGGATATACAGGTGTAGTTCATATCAGAATTTTAATGCAGGATTTCAAATGCAAAGAATATTCTCGCAATATATATATATGTATATATATATATATTACTATATATATATATATATATATATATACATATATATGTGTGTATATACATGCATATACATATATGGTAAATGTAAATGTATATATATATATATAATATATATATATATATGTATGATTATATATATATTATATATATATATATATATATATATATATATATATATATCTATATATATATATACAAAAACCCAAATCAACCTTTGTTTCATTAACAATCATCAAAATTTAAGATGATCTCGCCATCTTGATTCACATCTGCCATTAGCATTATTACCAAGACTGATAGCAAACCATTTTCGAGAGAAGGTTTCTCCACTGATTTATGTAGTCGTTCAGTGACATAACTATCCTTTTCGAGGCGCTCTTCTTTCCCCGCCTGACTCTCGGAAACATGGACCTCACTTTGCCCGTGAAAAATTCTTTTTGGTCTTTCAAGCGTCCGAGTTGGCAGTCTCACTCTCCTGTGAAACTGAAACTGATGCCCATCGCTCGATTTGTCGACCGAGGGGCACTTCTCTTTTGCATTCTGGTACGAAATAACTAGTTGGGAAAGTATATTTTATATTTGTTTTTATACTTGAGAGACTTTTAGAACTTTCCTCATGGTTTGAGTATATTTGATTTCCGTTTATACTTGAGAGACTTTTAGAACTTTCACTGGGTTAAGCATATTTGATTTTCGTTTTATATTTGAGAGACTTTTGGAACTTTCGTAGGGTTAAGTATATTCGTTTTATACTTGAGAAACTTTGGGATTAATCTCAGGGTTAAGTATATTTGATTTTTGTTTTATACTCTAGAGACTTTTGGATCTTTCTCAGGGTTGAGTATATTTGATTTTTTTTTTATACTTGAGATACTTTTGTAACTTTCTTAAGGCTGAGTATATTTACTTTTCGTTTTATACTTGAGAGACTTTTGGATCTTTCTCAGGGTTAAGTATATTTGATTTTCGTTTTCAAACTTGAGAGATTTTTGGATCTTTCTCAGGGTTGCATTTTTGTCGAATTATATCGTGCTATTTCTAAACCCCATTGAGTTTTCACTGATGTCATAATAACGAACTCAGCTTGAAATTCTCAGCATTTGTGCATTCCTTTTTTTCCTTATTCAGTCGGTGTCTTTCCCAGTTACTCTTGTCTATATTTATCCTACTGTTCTGCCAGTACTCATATGACATAATAATAGGCTTAAATCTTTCCTCTGCTCGTGTCACTTATTGTTGTCATTAGGATCATATTTTTAGACAAAATCTTCTAGTGAAACTATGTTCCCAAAACTCCATTCTCACCCAGCCTCCATTCGGGAGACCATTTGAGTCTCAACGGGACATGTTTGCCGTCATCAGCATTGCTGTAGCCATTAGTCCTGCGGACAAAGCGACAAAACAAAAAATATAAAAATAGGTATCTCAAGATTAAATGGAAGCCATCTTAACGTATGCCTTCTGATTTCCCGTTTAGGTTTAGATATAATATGTAGCTTCAGATTTCGTACAAGAAGAAGAAGAAGAAGAAGAAAAAGAAGAAGGAGAGAGAGAGAGAGAGAGAGAGAGAGAGAGAGAGAGAGAGAGAGAGAGAGAGAGAGAGAAGTAAAGATATAAAGAGACAGAAGGAACTGACGAAAACCCAACTCGTGAGGACGTAAAAGGAAGAAATTAAAAAAGTTCCCATTCATCGAACTTATCAAAGGACGGAGCAAAACCTGCTCACTATCAACGAAAGAGAAAGTGAGGAATTTTACGCTGCTGAGAGAATTTTTTTTTTTTAAACCATTGCTTTATACATTAATTCGGAATTCTCTCCTGAGTTTCGCATTCACTTCTCTATACTTCCCGAAGGAAAGCTACCCCTGAAGTCATGAATTCCTTTTACCCTCGTTGTCTGACTATTCCTCCTTTCATAAATATGTTTTACTGTTTATATTAGTTGTATGTCTTTATTCCACGGTTGCGTCCTTCCCGGACAACGACCACAAAGAGCCATAATCCAGTTAAAAGGAAAAGATGAGACCACTTGGCAGACCACATTGCCACTAGGGTTCTTAACCAACGAAAAGGTTTTCGCTGTATTTTCTTCTGTAATTTATACTACAGTTCGCCGTGAGTTCGCTACAGCAGATTAGTTTAGCTCAGTTGGAAAAAAAAGTCTCTTTGGTGGACTCAGGCTTCTGACTGATGTGTAAGTAGAGAGAGAGAGAGAGAGAGAGAGAGAGAGAGAGAATTGTCTATAATCGATCAGCTTTCTGATAGATAATAGATAGTTTGTTTTTAAACTTCTTTCGTTAAGCAACTCTCTATGCCGAGCAACAGACAGATTTTAGGCAAACTTCGCAGTCCCTCCTTCTGTTCCCAGCAGTGCAAACTTCAATCTAAACTTCTTAAAGGACTTCCGTAAGTAAACTTTTCTCCTTTGGGTGACCTAATGTGAGGAGAAAGCATCCTTAAAGGGGAAATTTAACTTTTGTCAAACTAATTCTTCTCAAGCAAGAGTCTAAAAGAGAATGCTATTATAACGATAAAGAAATAGAAAGGTTTTCATGGGAATGTTCATGAAAAAACTGTAATTATGAATCTTTATAAAGCATATAAATCATTCATTCTGTAGGTATAAAGATTTTATATTAGAAATGTGATCGAGATGAAAATGATCGTACATTTCCATAGCAATATTGAGAAATCTTTCGTAGAAAAGACTTTTGAAGTGAAATACACTAAGTAATAAAAAGGCGTTTTTGGTCTAGCATAGGATGGGCGTCTCAGCTGTGAAATCATATATTTTTCATTCTATCTTTGTCAAAAAAAAAAATGTCAAGTTTTCCAAAAAAGTATAAATAACCATTTACGTGGTAACATCAGACGTTTTAATTCTCTAGTAGAGTAAATCTCGCATATTCTCTGCTTCGAAATTAATATATATACATATATATATATATATATATATATATATATATATAGTATATATATGTATATATATATATATATATATATATATATATATATATATATATATATATATGTGTGTGTGTGTGTGTGTGTGCGCGTGCGTGTGTGTGTGTATGTATGTATAACACACATATATATATGTATATAGTATATATACATATACATATATATATATATATATATATATATATATATATATATATAAATGTGTGTGTGTGAATTACTTAACCTACGTGTACCATAAGTGAAGAAAGAAGTCACAGTTGGATTTCACCTCTACCGGAATTCCTATTCCTTGGAATTCCTATTGCCCGAAGAGGAAACCTTTTCCCAGAGTCAACAGCTCGTCTCTTCATGATATAATGCAAATCAACACACCAATGTCTGTATTACCTGGTAATCCAGTCTCGCGGTGAAGTTGCAGTCCGAATATTTATAGTAATCACCTAGAACTAACAATTATATCATAGAAATATTAGAGGAAAGTTTTCCAGTAGAACGATGCTGTATAAAGGCCACGAAATTGTGCGTCATTTCAAAAGATGCAGAATATCGTCACTGATTTAAAACTGCCTGGCTATGGCCTATATTCTGCACGTTTTAAAAGCTGTGCAAAACCAGTGTTTAATGGTATACTGGGAGCAGCACTAATTTAGGATAAATTGTTTCCGGGCATTTCGTTAAATATGCATGCTTTTGAATAATAATAATAATAATAATAATAATAATAATAATAATAATAATAATAATAATAATAATTGACCAGTATCAAGAGCTGAAAGCTGAAATAAGAAGGATATGGGATATGCCAGTGGAAATTGTGCCCGTAATCATAGGATACCTGGAAAGGACCCTGGAAAAACTGGATGCCGATATGTATATGTATGTGTGTTTTGATGTGTGCGCGTAGAATCGTACGTCAAGTCATTATCATTTTCAGTGTTTCTTAATATATGATTGTAAACT
The DNA here is from genome assembly GCF_015104395.2 of Macrobrachium nipponense. NCBI lineage: Eukaryota > Metazoa > Arthropoda > Malacostraca > Decapoda > Palaemonidae > Macrobrachium > Macrobrachium nipponense. The sequence goes on from NC_061093.1 coordinate 33,900,206, forward strand.
TTGCCCCATAGCTACGTCCATTCAACCAGAAACAGGATATAAATACATAGGAGAATGCTTACACTATACAGTATGAGAGAGAGAGAGAGAGAGAGAGAGAGAGAGAGAGAGAGAGAGAGAGAGAGAGAGAGAGAGAGATTTTTAAAACCCCGGCTGAATAATGCGATGCAAAAACTTCTAGAACTTACCATGAAAGTTGGAGCCAATTATCATCAAACCTCAATCTCTTAAATGAGGATATGGGAAAGAAATTAAAACTTATGGCAGAGAATTAAAAGTTGGATTATTAATCAGCTTCAACAAGATACAAAGTGACGTATAATGATGAAGCTGAAGAAATGAATGGAATCTTTTAATATTAAAGACATTGCTGAGTGACTGCACTTGTGTGTTTAGCAGGAATTATAATTTCCTGTGAGTCTTGGTTAAATATGCAAATGAATGTGGTGCTTTCTAAAATGATGTAATATCCGTAAATATGAGTTTATCGGGTAAGGGTCTAGTTAAGTCATATCCTTGATAAAACCACCTGTTTAGCCTTAGAATTTACAACCTTTTATTATTAGTTTTGGTATGTGAGGGCTTCGTTAACACGTTTTAATCTCCTCCTCTCCATGGGAGGGGAAGAGAAAGAAGATAAGGTAAGAACTATAATTTCCAGTAGAAAATGCTATACGAGGTCTCTTCGCATCCTGCGAACTGTCCAAAAATATATATATATTTCCAGGTCAGTTGTTCATTATCTCCCTTGATATGGCCCATAGATTGAAAATACGTTGAATAATGCCGTCGACCCCAAGTCAAGATAATAACGGATTGTGTTTCAGGTCACCGGAGTACGTAAAAGTAATTTGATATATCATTTACTATATAGAATTCGGGAGCTTGAGGTAATGGAGAGTGTATCAGTAAAATTAACATTTATAGCTTTAACGACTACTTAGGAGTAAACATAGGGTGACGCAAAGTATTGTTCTTGGAATTTCCTTGTACTATGTCAGAGCTCCACTAGAAATAGAAATTGTAAAGAACTAAAAGTTATAGAGATCAAGTGTCCGTCATTCCTACAATGAAGAAGAATATACAAAAGCTTCTTCTTTCGTGCGCTCAGGATCTCTCTCTTATAAAATAGATACAGATACCAAACACCATACTTACATTGAGTCTATTTAGTGAATGACCTTAACTTTCGATACAATACGCGAACTACTAGTAACTAACTAACAGTATTTCAGCAAAAATAGACATTCTAAATTTGCAGAGAAACAGAAACCAAGACAGAGGAAATTATATTCTGGGAACAATTGCGGTTAATGGACATGCAATGGACGCGTGAACATCATGGAAACTTAATTAACCGCAGTCATAACCAATTCACCCAGCCTGTGTAAGGCTTGAATTGTTGAGGCACATCATTAACTACAGATTAACAAGGGTTGCTTTGGGTCTGGTGGCAACTGATCGTGTGAGTAATATTAGTGTCAATAAAAATGTATTTGAAAAATCTATGAACCAACTAGGGTACGACCGCACACCAGAATGACGTAGGATCACAAAATAAGGACCGTGAATAAAATCATATCTAAAACTGCTTTATAATTCTTGTTAAACTGTTGTGTAAAACAGGATGATATCCGTTTTTTTTATATATATATATATTTCCAAGTGTAAGTCATATAGCTTATCTTATTTTTAACTTTATATCTAAAATAAGGCATCATTAACGATTCGAGATGCCTTATAAGCGGCAAACATACTGATACTGAATGATCATAACATATCTTTGTTAATCTTTGTTTACATTTTACCTCAGTAAGAATTGAAAAATAATATTAAGTTATTATAACGTCAAAGTTACAAAGAACCTCTATTGTAATGAGAGCTTTCTCAAAATGATTATTATGAATCTAAGAAAATCACTTGATCCTTCAGTAGTCAGTGATCAGGAACCGCCATGAAAATTACATATACGTAGACAGGGAGAGAGACACCGAGATCATTACTAACATTATAGAAAGGAAGGAAAAAAAATGGTATTCAAACCATGATAAAAACATAAAGATTTATGCTTGTATATCGCGTAAAGCAGCCAAAAACAAACAAACATGTCCGAGCCCTAAATCAAAAGCACTTTTGTCGACGTTGATACGCCGGGCATTGCTTGTATTTCATTTTTCCATCAACAGTGACAACAACATTTCTCCTCGAATTCAGCCACGCTTTGAAATTCATAGAATGCTGGATTTTGCTGAAATACGAGTGTTCTGGTTTTAAGGAAGAGTCATCTAAAACTTCCGAGCAAAATCTCTGACCAGAGAGTTGTATATGAGGCTAAATGAGCATTGTTACGGGTATATGTTCGTATTTTATGATATTACTACTGTTATTAGCAATCTTGACTGATGGGGTACTTCAAACACTTTTTATACGGAATATATCACTCTGGATACTGACATTTTGAGTGTATGTGTGGAAGGGACTCGGGCGTTGGAAATGGGAGTAATACGCTTACTAGAATGCGTTTGTCAATGCTTAATAGAGTAAAAAAAATTAATATATATGTCCCTCTAGTCGGTAGAAAACATGATATTATTGAAATTGATAAAAGAGATCTTACATTTCTCTCTCTCTCTCTCTCTCCGTCTTTATATATATATATATATATATATATATATATATATTATATATATATATATATGTGTGTGTGTGTGTGTGTGTGTGTGTGTGTATACATACACGCACACACACACACACACACACACATATATATATATATATATATATATATAATATATATATATTACGTATACACCTGATCATTTAAACT
>NC_061093.1:33903532-33923532 GCF_015104395.2 Macrobrachium nipponense
ACCAAATCACTCAATGGTTTGTGAATTCATTGTTAAAGCTTTTTGGTAATCCTGGTTGCCATTTACCCTTGTACTCAGTTCAGGAGGAGCTTTCCCATAAGCGAATAGTGGTCTCGAACTTGGCGATAATTGGCGGTTAGTAATGGGGTGGCTACCTGTTCAGCCATTATTGCACCGAATGATGCCCGCCGAGGAAATGACTCTGTTAACTCTTCTTTAGCATGTTTGAGTTGAAAACTTTGGGGAAGTTGGGCTACTTTCTGATGAAGTATATTCTTCGAATTGTGTTTGTGTGATTTATGACGATTGGTGTGCTTGTGGGAAGTTCACGAGGATGAGCTGAATATGCAGAGTTGGCATGCTACTTGTAATTGTCCATTGTTACTCTTCATAGTAGATCAATAATTTCATCTGTGGAATGGAATGGAATATGGAGTTTTAGGCCAAAGGACAAGGGCTGGGACCTGTGAGGTCTTTCAGCCCTGGAATGGGCATTGAGAGCAGGTAGGTTTGAAATGTGTAATAGGAGGAAAACCTCACAGTGGACAGTAAGAAAGAAGAAAGAGAATATGAATGGAGTTACAGTAAAAAGAATGAAAGGGGATGGGGCTAGTGGCTGTAGGGAAGCTGCAAAGACCTTTAAATAATGCCTACAGTGCACTGCATGAGGTGCACTGAAGGGACTATCCCTATGTGGGTAAGTCATCTGTTTTCACCTCTCCAAGACATCACATTTCATTCCTATGCTTTCGTAAGGAAAGAAGCCATCACTCCTCCCCTAGTCATTGTTTTTAGTCTTTCAGACTTCCAATTTCGAACTTTGCTTGATCTAATTCAACTAACGTTACTATAACTTCCTAATTAAGAAACACATTGTCGTTATTTCGATTACCAACAAAAATGGTGCGTGTGTTTTTTCATCATGACGAAGGTTATCAGCTGCGCTGTCTATGCTTATCTATTAAAATGGCATTTTCCAAGTCTTCGAAACAATACAGGTTATTCTTTACTTCAAATTTTGTGTATCTGAGTCATATGAACAAACATTGTATATGCGTGTGTACTTTTATTCATGATTTCATCACAGATCTCAGAACAAAAACTTTATAAACAGAAAAAAAGAAATAAATTGCAAGGAAGTAAACGGCCAAGCAAGTCACAAAAACATTGAAATTTCTTTCCCCATATTCCATTATTATCATTTCCAGCATAGAAAAAAATTGTTCTGATAGTTGTCATCAGTGATTCAGTACACGACTTCTCTCTTTCTACTTTCATCTCAGAAAATGTCTGAATTTCAGTGAGTCAGATTTTCGGACTTGACTCGCATTGAAAAAGCCTAATTATCTCAAATGATAGGGCTTCAGGTACCTTTCTTTCTATTCTTTTGTTCCCCTAAGGGGCAACGCCGTTAGTGCACGTTGCTCTGTTCGCTGTAGGCAATGCTTAAGGTTCTTTGCAGCGTCCCTTCGGCCCCTAGCTTCATCCCCTTTCATTCATTTTCCCGCAACTCCATTCGTATTCTCTCTCTTCCCTCTTACTTTGCACCTCTCCTAACAATTTTTTTTTCATAGTGCAACAGCGAGGTTTCCTCCTGTTATACCTTTAAAAAGATTTTAATCTCAGTTTCCCTTTCAACGATGAATGACCTCATAGTTTCAAGCGCGTGGCCTCTAGCCTACATTTTATATTCCATTCTATTCTTATTGGTCTACGATAACTTAGATAGTGAATTCGACGACTTCTATTCACTTATCTCTGATGGGTCTCAATTGGCCTGGAGAAGGTCTGGTGGTCAGTATCATGATTCTTAAGTAATTGTCGAAAAGAAAGAGTGTTGTTGCGCCATCTCCCTATAAAGGGGAGATTAACTAAAGCTCTGTACTTCTTCTCACATGTCTTATATATTACTTTTTTTTCATACACAATATCAAGCAAAACTCAGATAGGCACTTGAATATGTCACAAACTGAAGGCAAAAGTCTATCATCCTGAGTGTTTAAAAAAAAAAGCAACTTTGTGAGGATACGTTTTTCTGGTGCTTGGGGTTATTGGCTCCTACAAATGCCCTTTTTTCGAAAAAAACATTTCAAATGAGGAAAGTTTAAATTTATATGTTACTTGTGGCAATTGTTATAATTTTAATTAATGTAAAATATGAATAATATAGAAGAACACATTGACATCCCAACAGAATTTAATAACCTCACGTTGTCCTTTCACGAATATATATAATTTTTCCAGAAATAGGCAAAATCCTACGAAACTTTGAGGACAATAAGGAGCCAGAATTCATTAGGTCACGCTGAACGAACTCCCCGTCAAGAAACTTCATTCGGGGGAAATGTCCCATTGACCCAAAAGGGGTTTCAATGAGAGCAGTTTGCAGGAGAAATATGACACAGAGAGCAGAGGCCTAATTGGCTGATGAAGTTGATTTGGCACTGTCGTTCAAATCGATAACCAGATTTCCACTCCTAAGGAACCAAATCTATTTCGGCGATTTTGCTGCAAGAGGTGATTTGAAGCCAATGGATATCTTCCAGACTGCGATGTTCCTTTGTGCAAATTAGATGAATTTTGATGAGAGATGAATGCAGAAATTAAGGAGCATAGCGAATGCGATATGTGATTAATTCATTTTACAAAGTGCCCTCTCTTAGCTAAAGGATCTACCAAAAGTAGAAATATTATTGAAAAGCTGTTCCGTTAATTAAACAAACAATGAAGGCTACAGGACCCACACTTTTTGTCTGACAACTTTTCCTTTTCTCCCTTTGAAATTATCTTGGAATTCATATTAACTATTTATCTTCATATTTTAATTTTTATTCTACGATAAATTTAATTCCAGGGTAAGTGACTCTAGTATACTTAGCAGAAATAATCTGGGACGCTGCAAACAAACATTAATTGTAAGACTCCAAGACATAAAGTATATTTTTCCTGGTTTTAGAACGGCATTTGAGAAGTATTAAATCTACGAAGAATATGCAGAATGTCTTGCTTGATTTGATATACATACATACATACATACATACATACATACATACATACATACATACATACATACATACATACATACATACATACATACATATGTATGTATGTATATAAATATTTTTTCGTAAATAATCCTCAAAGGCCGTTTTAGGAATATCTATGAACTATATAGACACACACACACACACACACATATATATATGTATATATATATATTAATATATATATATATATATTCTATATATATATATATATATATATAATATAATATATTATAGTTCAATTAATCAGTTTCTTACTGTAGTTTAGAAATAATATAATCATAATAAAAGTTAGTTCCCTATTACACAGGTAAGTATCAATTACTTGCTATTACTGATTCAGAAGCACTTTCCCCAGTTATTACGATTTTATCGAGCACTCACAAGTGTACGATATTTCGGTTAATCATCACTTTTTTTCCCAATATCCCGTCTTCCAAGGAAGCTGGAAATTTCCATAAGCCTGAGATAAAAAAAAAAAGAAAAATGAGTATTTCAGGGAATGGCTTGCAGGAATCTTTTGAGTTACATGAACGTTTTATTCCCTTCGGGTGATACTGGATTTTTTTAGAGACGCATTATTCCAGAAAGATAAAAAAAAAAAAAAAAAATCGAATCTAAAAATGTCTCTGCGCTTGGATTCTGGGAATTTGAAGGAAAAACTTCGTGTCACAGAAACTGAAGACATTTTTCATTCCGTTTCGCTAAATGGAGGCCGTTTTCTTCATTTGATATTCATCTCGGGTTCAAAGCTTCGTTGGGACAAGCGTAAACAAAAATGGTATGAATATACTACGTATATATACATACATTTATATATATATGTCTTAGTTTTACCAGACCACTGAGCTGATGAACAGCTCTTCCTAGGGCTGGCCCGAAGGATTGGATATTTTTACGCGGCTAGGAACCAATTGGTCACCTAGCAACGGGACCTACAGTTTATTGTGGGATCCGAACCACATTACATCGAGAAATGAATTTCTATCGCCAGAATTAAACTCCTCCGATTCTGCGTTGGCCGAGCCGGGAATCGAACTTCGGACCACCGGATTGGTAGCCAAGCGCGAAAACCACTCGTCCAACGAGGAACTATATATATATATATATATATATATATATATATATATATATATATATATATATATATATATAGACATATTTATTTATATATATATTTGATAATCTTTGTGAATACAGTAACTGAACTTTTCAGAAAAACGTTTTGGAAGTTGGGGTCATTGCTGTTTCTTATACGATTCTTGGCAAACTGACTGACATTGTCCTAGTAACCAAGGGAGCAGTGATGCTGTTTGCAACCTTTGTGATGGAAAATGTTTCATAATGTTTTGTGTTGTCAATTGTCTCTTAACATATCAATTTACTTTAATGAAGATGATATTAAGCAATATGATTATGAAGTGTTTTGACTGAACTGATGCAACGAAGATAAACAATTCAAATTAATATTAAAACTGCCTTTTCTGACAATTGTGACTGACTTTCAAGATAAAAATACAAATTACGATTCAAACAGATGGATACATAGAATCATATGATGTGCATATAAGAATGGAATATTCGAAAGAATTTTTTTTTCTACTTTTGTTTCGAATAAAAAAACGCATCAAAAGTAAGTTTTTTTAAGCACAAATTAATTTTTACTCATCACGATTCATAGTCTATGCAAATTCTTTTTCCGCTCGCCAGTGTAAGGAAAGAAAAGGTAAAAATTGCGCGCAAATACAGGCAATATCCAATCGTCATTGAAGATTTATCTATTTCTGATTCTGCTCCGGCCTCTATTTCCTTTTTGAAACTGAACACAAACTATAATCCTTTAGAAAAGCGGAGCCGTTAAAGTAAGCGTAAAAAATTCGTTATTTACCGAAGGATTATGGAAGTTTAATCTCCCACGGGTTTTTATTACGAACGTCAAATATTTTTGTTCTTCTCTGTTTCATTGACCTAAAACTGCTGAATTGTGCTGCATAGTTTCCCTTTGAACGAAGCTGATACAGGCTTTGGTAGAGAGATCTTTAATGCGCAACTGTCAGTGGTTTGACATTTCAGGATTTTCTTTTGAAGATATGTCTGTAATTCTTCCATAAATAACATCTAAGTAGAGTTGTTTTACATATATTTCAGTTCCAGAGAAAAGCATTATAAAATAATCGTAAGCTATGCGTTTTTGTTTTATATGTTGTATCATCACTTTCTCACTCCCACTCACTCTGTATCTGTCTGCTTTCGGGTGTATTTTTTAAAGAGACATGAGTTCTTGTCATAGAGACATAAGTCCTCCCTGAATGAATTTTGTTCCTTGCTTTCTAAATTCTTTTTCATGTTCTCTTAATCTATAAAATAATTCCCCTTTTCAAGATTTTTTCGTGTATCGTTCTAATTAGGACGGCCATACTTGTATCATCTAAGAGATTAAATTAAATTTTTTGTAAGCCTTCTAAACAGACCCTTTCCTATTTAAAAAAAAAACATCCCTCCCATACGTACAGTTTCTTCTGAAACAGAGTAATTAGTATTTTATAAGGAAAGAGTCACTTGAAAAATAAGCTTAACACGAAAACAGCAATGTAGAACTTGAGTTTTTTTAAAACAAACCATCATTGCATTTGCGTCGGAAAAAGCCTCCACAGAGTTCGATGCTGGTGGCATTTCGGAGCTCGAGTTTAATGACGACGGTGTTCTCTTACGGTTTCTTTAGCTTAAGGGACGATATATACGATCCTGGTCGTGTGAAAGTGCATGTGGGAGTTTATGTCGTCCAGGGAGAGAAGGTTGTTGACTTTTGTTGTTCGTTATCTGCAATACGGTTTGCGTTGCTTCAACTTTATAGTTCTCGGCTTGAGTACAGTTATCGAGTAAGTGTTACTAGAATGTTTTTATTGGAGAAACAAATCCACAGTTATGTAAATGTACACATATTTAAATTTAAGACTGCAAGGATAACTTTCGGGAATCTGTTTGGTTCTCCTTATCAGATTGATAGTGGGAACCGAAGAGATTCCCGAAAGCTATCCTTGAAGTTTTGAATTTAAAAATCTTAAATGTACATATATTTAAATTTAAAACTTTAAGGATAGCTTTCGGGAATCTGTTCGGTTCCCCTTGTCAGATTGATAAGGGGAACCGAACAGATCCCCGAAAGCTATCCTTAAAGCTTTAAATTTAAATATATGTACATTTACAAAACTGTGGATTTGTTTCTCCATTTGAAGACTCGTGCTACTATGAAGATTTTTTTTAATGTTTTTATTGTTATTAGAGAAACGTTCTCAATAAGAAAAACTTATTAAACTAATTTAGAAGCAGGTGCAGAGTCTGGACACAGGGGTAGGTGTGAGAAATCCTAACCTTTCCTAGGATACCGTGTCCTGACCTAACCAGATTTCCTTCCTAACCTAATATAGGGAGCCATGGCCTCACTGGTCGGCTGTCGGGGGGAATGATTGACCCCTTGGAGCCGACCCCTACAAGTTACATAGAATATCTCTGTCTCTCTGCTCTGCATACTAACCGTAGCTAACTTTAATACCACTGTTTAACTACCAGCATAAATGCTTAGTTATGAGTAGTACCCAACTAATATCACATACTGTATTTTTCATTTGAGAGCTAAAATATAATATTAAACACGTTTACTTCACTAAATATAAATCATTCTGACTTATCAGTACTAATTATAAGGGTAAGCGGATGCTAATGATCTGTCACAAATGTTTCAATATGAGAACTGAAAATTACTCCTTTCTGTAATTCTTTTTGATTTATGAAATGATGAAGACAGAATTTCATATAACAGAAACTGTGAACAATTGAACTTCTTATGTATTCCTCATAATTTTTAAATTCAAGCTCGTTGAAAAGATTCCGGAATTTCTCGAACGAAAATACATTTACCGCTTTGGTCCGAGAAGATTGTTGATGTGAAAGAAAAATTATCATTTGTGGTTTTCCTCTCAGTAGGTTTTTCGTGGTTCCTTTTTCTTTTTTCTTCTGCTCTTGAGTGTTGGAGGTAATGTTTCCTTAATGTATTTTAAACCTGATGTAGAGAAGCAAACACTGCTTGACGGGCTTACGATCCTGTCTCTCTCTCTCTCTCTCTCTCTCTCTCTCTCTCTCTCTCTTCTCATTAACTAACACAATTACAAGAATTCAATTTACTGTTAATTAAAGAGAAAATCTAAGATATTCTGTACGCGAGGAAGATTCTGTAGCCAAATGTTCAACACATTAGCGGATCCAGAAAAATTTAATGGGGGTTGGGCACCAATTTTCATATTATACAGACACAGACACTTACACACACACACAGACACACACAGACACACACAAACACACACAGACACACACACACACACACACATATATATATATGTATTACATATATATGTATATGTATATATTTTTCACATTTTTATGTCTCATTTGTCTTAGCATTAACTAAATCTTCAATATTATTTATTTTGTCATTATTTCCCCCCGTGGGGCACGTGTCAAGGTGCACCCCCGCCCCCCCTGGATCCGCTAGTGGTTCAACCCAATTCAGTGAAAACAGCAACAGCATACTTTATTCTTTAGAAAAAGTCTTTCATATATTGTGCTATCACACCAATCAATAAAATAATAATCCAACACTTTTGGGACCTCTCCTCGTAGATTTAAGGTCTGTAGAAAGAATGTAATTACTCAATTAACTTCACTTTTATCTTTTGATTGCCAACCCCCCCCCCCCCCCCGCCCCCCTCCAATAAAAGTACACTGTAATTGGAAGCCTTTCGAACCCTCCGCCTCTGGTCTAAAGTTGTGTTGCTGGAAATAATCTTGGAAAATATCATGTCCAGAGGTCTGTTACAACCCTGGTTAGAGAGAGAGAGAGAGAGAGAGAGAGAGAGAGAGAGAGATGGCAGCACAATGAAAGGCAGCAACGCTGATTTGGTCGTTGCAAAATACGCGTTTTACAAATATCTACAAAGCAAATTTGAAAACTTAAATAAATTCTAAGCAGCCAAAGAAATTTTTTTTAGTCGCTTTCAGTCGTGCACTGAAGTATGTACTACAAGTCATTTCAAAATGGTCTCAGTAGCTACTGAACGTTATGATATTCTAGCACTTCCATCGTCACAGCGTCCAAAATATACTTAAGAGAAACATACGTTTTCTTAAGAGGAATGAAGAAATAGGCACAGACTATTAAATCTGGTTCCAAAATCAGTTATTACTTTTGCCACCGGGAGAACTTTATGAAATATTTGAAATTTGGTTTTCTTGCCGAGATCCTTTTTCAGAACAGCTTTGCTGGATAGCTTTCTCTCTCGCTCTCTCTCTCTCTCTCTCTCTCTCGGCTCTCTCTCCTTCCTCTCTCTCTCTCTCTCTCTCTTTCCTGTTTCTTATGTTCACGATTTTATTTTGATTGATCTATGAAGAGGGTTACCCTTCTTCCCTTTCCTGATTTAAACAATTTTTTTTGATGGACTAACGTGTTTAATTGCTCAGTCTTTTCTTCTCAGCAAATATACTGCCTATTTGTGTTGAGCTATACCATGCCTACAGAACATATCTAAGTAGGAAGAAAATAGCCAAGCCTCATAGAATTTTGCAATCTTATTCATACTGCTAGTTCTGTAGTTCTGTGTATGTATGTATGCATGTATGAATAATATATAAGATGTGTACATATATAAGTGTATTTATATATATGCTTGATAATGGTGGAAGATATACCACTGAAATATAGTCCTTAGCTTTGAACCGGAGTGTTATAATAAGGGCCTTTTTATACTTGAGACGTATCATGTTGTAACAGAAGGATATATTTACACACACACACACACACACACACACACACACATATATATATATATATATATATATATATATATCATGCATATATATATGGTTATGTTTGAGTGTGTGTATATATTCGTGTGTATATGTTAGGAATGCAAGATCGAGCGTTGCTGACTATCCATCATCACCATTCAAATTGTTTAATGGGAGATAAATAATATGGGGGGGGGGGGGGGGGGGCGGCGGTTAAGGGAGACAATAGGGCATTGTGTCGCCACAAAAGGATTTTAATGAACTGCAATGAATGGTTATCCCGTTCAGGTAATCAGAGTCTCTCCAAACACAGGTATTCACTTCAGTCAGGTTGGAATGAAGCTGCGTTTCCATTCTACAAAGAAAAGACTTAAATATGCGATTGCGGTTTCGTAGTCGCAGTTTACTGGTTCTATGTTGTTTTCGAACAACTTAACTGACTTCCATCTAAATTTAACTTGTTTTACCATTCACTTTTATATTTACTTAACAAATTCTCCATTTTCATACTTGACAAAAATTTTGTCATTACTGAAGTGTTTCTAACCTATAAAAAAGTTACCTGAACTTGGTATTCTAACTGGACAAGAAAAAGGCCATCATATATTCTAAGATGAAAAAAACTACAAGCTTGTATTATCTTAATCTCTGTAAGGGATATGAGAGGCTACGTAATATACAACGTGTATAAGAATATTGTTGGCACATTCAGTGAAATGTAAAATTTCCCAAGAGATTGAACTAGAAGAAGAAACTTACGGTCAGTCTATGCTTCTATTTAGATTTTTCTCAGTTTATATATATATATATATATATATATATATATATATATATATATATATATATATATCTATATATGTTAAAAATTTATAATATATCTATTATATGTGTATATAAATATAATATATGTATTATATTACATTATATTACATATATAATCATATATATATTAATATATATATATATATATATATAGATATATATGAATAATTATCCACTGTCCCTCCTGATTTCGTTCCCGTCCACTGGACAGTGGTTCGATCCATGTGGGACGAAATTATTATCAACTAAAAATTATATACATATATATATATATATATATATATATATACATATATATATATATATGTATATTATATATATTATATATTTATATATATATATATATATATATATTATTTTTCTCACCTTATAACATAAACATACATACGTACATAGATATTATATTGTCACTGAAACTTGATTTAAGGCAAACTGTAGCTACATACGATAATACCAAAATGAAAGCATTAGACAGTCTCGTTTGCCCATCTAGTTTTAGAAATATCATTTTGCATTTGGGTAACTGCAGTGATCGTGCTAGGGTTTGTTGTATTCGTTGGTACACATGCCAGAGGTTAATGATTAAAGTGCCATGACACGATTGTTGCTCAGATCATCATTAATGTTCGTTTTGACAAAGCCAACCTTTTAAATTTAAAAATTGTGCGTGATGTCCTTGTTCGTTCGCATTATATCTTACTTTTTATAAACACATCCCTAAAACTTATCGCGATACAAAAGATAAGCTATTTTAGAACAACCGAATATAATACAGGTTCAGCAGTGTTTCTTATCTATTTTTAATCCTAATAGAAATGGTATTCTATTAAACAGAGTCATTTTGTTGCAATGATACGTAGCCACATGCATCTCCTTGCCATCCGTTGCATTGAGGTCAATTATCTCAGAATACTATGCAATAATACTCAGTAATATGCAATTCCTTGCTATCCGTTGCAGTGAGGTCTATTACCTGAGAAGGATCTCTGTGGTTCAGACATCCAAGGGCTTCATATTACACAATTATTATTCGGTCTAGCGAGGAAGTCCTCCGGGATCTATTTATTGTGTGATTACGTTCTTGCAGCGGGTTATTTCTGCGAAGGTAAAGAGGCTCACTATGATCCCGCATTGAGGGCAATTTGCCCTGGGACTGGGATGGCGTGTCCAATTTTCTTTCGAAATCGTGGTCCTTTGGGTTACTGATACTCGAACAAGGAAAAGGGGTTCGACTTCGCTTTCTCGTGAACAATTTTTATGTCTATTTTCTATTTCGCTTTTGATTTTATTTTTTTTATGTATGAGGCCACACAGAGGTTTTTTTTTTTAGATATAAAGAAAAATCAGATAAATGCATAACAATATGAATAAAGAAAAATCAGATGAATGCATAACAATATGAATAAAGAAACATCAGATGAAAGCATACGATATGAATAAAGAAAAATAAAAAACAGATGAAAGCATAACGATATGAATAAAGAAAAATCAGATGAAAGCTAACGATATGAATAAAGAAAAAATCAGATGAAAGCATAACAATATGAATAAAGAAAAATCAGATGAATGCGTAACGATATTGAATAAAGAAAAAATCAGATGAATGCGTAACGATATGAATAAAGAAAAATGAGATGAAAGCATAACAACATGAATAAAGAAAAATTAGATGGATGCGTAGTAATATGACGGTATTTTGAAAGATGCTGGAAACCACCGTATTTGAATAAAACAAAATCCTGCAATGATGTCTTGAAAACAAGTAATGGCTTTGAATGTTGTTAGGTAATTCATCAGCTTAACACCAAACAAATGATTTAATAAAGAAAGATCAGGGAGGTAATCATGGTAAAACCTCACCCAGGATCGCAACCTTGAAATTATTCTTCTATGCAAATGGGCGAAATACGGACATGAGAACCGGTTGGCTTTTTACTATTATTAGGAAGCTGACGATCCAGGGAATAGTCGGTAGAACATCATTTCAGCATAAATATCATACGAACGAACATGCTAGTTCGAGCGGTTTTCTTTCATTGCTATATCTATATATATATATATATATATATATATATATATATATATTATATATATATATATATATATTATATATATATACATTTATATATATATAGCTGTATATATATGTATATATGTAAATATATATATGTATATATGTATATATATATATATATATATAGATATATATATATATTATACATATATATATTTATATATATATAGCTGTATATATGTATATATGTAATATATATATATATTATGTATATATATATTTATATATATATATATATATATATATATATATATATATATATATATATATATATATATATATATATATATGAGAGCGGGTCGACCTTACTCTCCTTTACTGCAAAATCAGCGTTCTCGACTTGTCTGAACTGGAGAAGGCTGTCGGGGAGGGAGAGCCGTCCCAGAGGACATCAGCTTTCAGCATAGACGGCAATATCGTAGGCCGTTCGTATTTATGATGAGATTTCATGCCAAAGAAGAAATTCTCCGGCGACAGGATATTCTAACTTACGCTCTTTACGATCGTTGGAACAATAAATTGGAAGGTTCTAGAACCCATCTTATAACCTCAGGGACTATGCGTACTACTATATATATTTTGGGTAGACGTTCGAAGATTTGTCCTTCACGAATTCCACGAACTTTCTTTTCCTGACATCTTGTTCTGCTGAGTACGGAATTCCCACATTGCCAATAAATATCACATCTAAAGAAAGGTGTAATGCAAAGATCTATAGACACTGGAAACAACTTTATCGCTGACTACTGTGTGATAATGTCTTTGTGCCAGATGCCAATGCTGTCAGGTGGCGTAATGGGGCATTAATGCCCAACTGTGTCCATTGATCAAGGCGACATAACAACAGATATTACAGTTTCTTGCAAGATGTACTGGATATAACACTACCATTTTTCAATGAGATACTGTCTATCACCAAGAGGAATTGATTTTCACATACTAGAGTTGGATTCCAAAGTCATTTGTATGGAAAAGGAAGAAGTGAACTGGATTCTGCATCCTAAAAATGTATAGCGGTAAAAATAATACTTTCTTTTTTAAAAATAGGACTTCACAGGTGACATGTATCTCCTTAAAGAAAAAACCTGTTTTGTTACCCTTTTCTAGGTTAGATTGAACGGATGGATAAATGCTTTTGATGATTTCACCATTATAGTAAAGACATAATAATATGAATTTTGATATAAACGAGAAATAAATTGGAGAGGACAGATTAAGCCATAAAAAGACCCCAATAGCATGGCTAGACATCATAAAAGAAGGTGGGGGGAAATGCAGTTTTGTTTTAATTGTTTGCATATTCGAAAAAAAATTTGGTGTCCACTATCATTTGGAGTGTGGTTCCTCAACTCTTCGATAGAATACCTTACTACATGAATAAAGAAAAAATAAGATATTGTCAGGGTGACCTATTACGGGGGCACAGAGAACGCTCGATTTGGTTTATTACTTTCGGAGAATTTTTCTCTTGTTATGATATTCCCAGATTTTGACTAATGTACAAGAATTGCAGATGAATCCCGAACAGCTTAGACTAAAATAAATTCAGAATTTAGTAACATACACCTGGAAAGTAGATAATAAATGAAATGCTGAAAAGTATGAAACGAGCATCTCTCTCTTTCTCTTTCACTCTCTCTGTTATACACCCATAACGGCTCAGTGGCAGAAACACAAAGAAGAGCCGTTGCATCTTGGAATAGTTTAGAGGAGTGTTATCAAAACAGAACTTAAATCGAAACCAACTTCTTCTCGCGCGAGAAAAGTTTTCACAACAGAAACACCAACGAATGATGAAATTCTAAGCTTCAGCAGAAGTTGAAGATTGTTCACTCGGAAGAGAATGGGTCTAAAGCAGATCAAAAGTAATCAGAAGAATTGAAAAAGGCCTTTGATCTTCATAAAGCTCAAAGGTATTCACGGTGGTCTTCACAATAACCTTGGAGAAATAAATCAACAGTTATGCATATATACATACATTTAAAGATAAAACTTTAAATATATATACATATGCATAACTGTGGATTTGTCTCTTCATTATAGGACTCAAAATACTATGATTATCTTTAATAGACTAATTTATACTAGTTTGCTTCCTTTATGTGGTGCTCAGTAAATCATAATGGAGTAATGAGCTGGACTAATGTACCAGTTACATGACTTACACAAAGCAGCTTTATTTGCTTTTAGTTGGCAAAATAACGGTATTATTTCTAGTTAGACCTGAATTCTTATATCTACGTAATATTCCTCGCGATAAGATTACGAGAAAATGTGAAGGCTTGTAAGAATGCAGTGCTGCTGTTCATCTGATAATTTTGATGAGTTATGTTTAACTTTTCTTAGGTCATCTATACCAATACTTAAAAATAAATATTTGTTGTTATTTATCAACATCCAATGCAAGTACATTAGTCACAGGAAAAGTTCCATCGTGAAAAGGAAGAAGAAGAAGAAGAAGAAGAAGAAGAAGAAGAAGAAGAAGAAGAAGAAAACATATACTTCGCACCAACCAGAATGTAATTTATGAATAACTAAAACCTCTGGACTTAGACAAAGCCTCTTAAATCTCCCTTAATTACAAGTAATAAGGTAACGTTGAAGACATTTAAATTAAATATTTCATTATGCGAAAAATGATTAAATCGTCATATCACGCTCATAATAATATAATGTCTCCATGTTTTATTTAATCCTATTCATCCTTTATTCACATATTTCCCAGGTGAGAAAAGTAATCTTTTCATAACCTACTGATTCATTCTTCCCCTTTGACGATAAAACTATTTATGTTAGCAAAGAGATCAAATCTAAATGATAATGTCCATTCAGGTTGTACAACATTTTTATCGTCATTTGCTGTTTCATAATGAGATTGAAAAAAAATTGTATAAATCCTAATTTTCATTACAGCGTTTTAAAATATTGTATTGCCATTTGCTGTTCCAATAATGCGATGGAATTTTTTTTTTTTTTTTTTTTATATAAAATCCTAATTTCTATGATAGCGTTTTAAATATTGTATCGTCATTTGCTGTTCCATAATGAGATAAAAACATTATATAAAACCTAATTTCTATTATAGCGTTTTAAAACATTGTATCGTCATTTGCTGTTCCATAATGAGATTGAAAAAAACAAAAAAAAAAAGTATAAAACCTAATTTCCATCATTAGCGTTTTAAAATATTGCATCGTCAGTTGCTGTTCCATAATGAGGCAAACAAAAAGTTCTATATAAAACCTAATCTTTATTATATCGTTTTAAAACACTGTATTGTCATTTGCTGCTTCACAATGAGAGAAAAAAAACGTTCTAGTATATAGCAGCTTCTAGACTGTAAAAGAATATTCTAGGATGGCATCACGAAATTTACAAGTCAATGGTGGCTCCTGCTCTTCCGCCTTATTTATGGTCGAGTGAATACGCTGGCAAAACACAGGGCTTTATTGTGCAGGCCAGAGTGGATGTCCAGGGCTAAAAGGAGGAAAGCAAAATTACATTTTATACACTCTGAAGCAGGAGTCTGTAAGTCCTGGGTTTTTCGTCTTCTTTCAACGGTAGCTTTGCCTTTCTTTTTTCTTTATTTTATTTTAGATATATATATATATATATATATATATATATATATAATAGATATATATATATATATATATGTGTGTGTGTGTGTGTGTGTGTGTGTGTTCATGATGTTTGTATGTTTGTTTGCTTGTTGGTATATATAGAAACTCTAACCGCTAGGCTAATTTAGATAAAAAAAAAGGCAATGACCATCATTTGACCCAACTTAGATAATAAGGCAGGTTTCAAACCCTTACTCCCCACCCCTTCCCCTTCCCCCATCCCCTTATGTGGTAAATAAATTCTACGGTTTTATCATACCTCATTTCATGTATTCAGGACCAAAGAAATATATTAATGAAAAGGCTTTTCAGTCACCACAGCAATATTTGGATAAAACTGACTGTCACCACAGTAATACCTGAATAAAAAGGACAAACACCACAGCATAGTATAACTGGATAAAAGGGACAGTTACCACAGTAATTCCTTGATAAAAGAGACAGTCATTTATCTATGTACATTCCATTAACTGGTCCACAAGGCGTTACCCTTCTATCTGCTAGTTTCATAGCACTCCTTCAAATGTCATCAGCGACTACATTATCACACCACTGAGAGACAGATTTACGTGCTAAGAGCTAAGTACAATATCGCCTTTTCTTACAAACAAAGTCAAATAATCTCAGAATTTAATAAATGATGTTTTCTTTTACTAGTAGATACTGAAATTGTCAATAGACTCAGGTATATATATGTGTGTACATATATATATATATATATATATATATATATATATATATATATATATATATTATATATATATATATATATCTGTGTGTGTGTGTTTGTGTGTTTAGAGAGAGAGAGAGAGAGAGAGAGAGAGAGAGAGAGAGAGAGAGAGAGAGAGAGACAGGGAGAGATGGCAGTTAGGAATGGTGTAGAATTACTGCTATTGAAGGAAATTCTATCATTATGTTCATTTAATTACCCTTATCTTTAATCTCACGGAAAGACTAAACTAAATGGACAGATTAGGTAGCATAAGCATTTAATAAAACTCCAGTACAGTCGAAATGCTTCTCTCTGTTCTTCCACGCCATTGCACGGAATGAAAAATTAAAATCCTCATCTGATTTATGTTCACAAATATGCGGACGTTGCAAATAGCCAGCCACACTTACAATATTCCATATTTATGAGAATGCAACGGACAAGAAATTTATTCCGGCGCTTCCCGGAAGCCCTCTATCATGGCTGATATCTGATACCGATGCATATATTCATGCTAACGTAAAACTGCGGGCGTTCAATATCTCGAGAGAACTATGATGTATACGCCGTCTGCTCAGACTAGGGTACAAATTTATATTTGTCGTCTCGATACAATTTTCCGTTATTATGTGTATTCAATAACTAATTTTTTCTCTCAGTTTTTCCTCTGTTTACCTCGGTCATTTTTATAAATCGCGTGAACACTTTGAAAAGGTCTCATATGTATGTATGTCTTGTTTACCAAATATGTTAATTAATGGATTACACACAAACTCCTTTGCATATATAAGGAACATTTCCTTTCAAAATGCTGATCAGTGCAAAAATGTTTGCCGTAGAGATATTTTTGTGATTGCAATGTGTTTTGAACTAGGTCATACCTTAATAATAGATTTTCATGGAGTCCATATTCCTACTTTTTTTTCTAATTCCTTCAGGGGTGAACTTCACGGATCATACTTATCCATATATTTCAATCCTGGTTACTGAAGAGTTTCATATAGTGGTCTCCCAGCAAGAATTCCTGCCTTAGTTTGAATAGTAACCCCAAGCCTTTTCCTGTTTCCACGAATTCTGCTTCTTTCTTTGCCTCTTCTCTCGTTCTTCATCATTTATTATATGATTAAAAAGTATCTATAAGATTCAGTCATTTCGATCCTTCTCAGTAGCGTCCACCTTCGTTGCTTCGTTTTCCTGGCTTCTTTTCACCTTTGTAACTCGATTACTGCT
Organism: Macrobrachium nipponense; assembly: GCF_015104395.2. Taxonomy (NCBI): domain Eukaryota; kingdom Metazoa; phylum Arthropoda; class Malacostraca; order Decapoda; family Palaemonidae; genus Macrobrachium; species Macrobrachium nipponense. Next base: position 33,920,879 of record NC_061093.1, read on the forward strand.
CACCTTTCTTCTTGATTCCCTCTCCTGCAAACCTTTCACTCGCTTTCTTCAGTTTTCCCCCAATTTTCCTGTCCTGTTTTCGTTTGCCAAAGACACACCATTCCGAACTCTATTCACGACGTTTGCTCTTACGTCAAGTAGGGAATTAACACACTATGGTCGTAACCCAATTTGAAAATTGATTTTCAATCGGTTTCCTCCAGAAATTCTTTAAATTGTTGTTAATTTTTTTTATCTGGAAAAACAATTACCCTCAAGAACCTCTATTTACCACTCAATTATTTTTTTTCTAAACAAGTTTCTTGACTCATGTGTGCCAAATACACGACTCGCATATGAATTTTTCATACTAAACACATTTTCCTTGTCGAAACCCACCTTGTCCGTAAGATAAGGATATCTATCTTTATTCAGCTGATTACATTTATTGCTCTAAGAAAGACGGGGAACTTTGAATCAACAACCTGTCACGTTTTTTTACTCCGTAAATGAAGATCTTGAAAATTTGGAAGATCCGCTCCTGTCCCTGGTATATTTCTAAGTATTGTTGTGCCACTTTTGCTCTTGTCATCTTTATCCTCTTCACCTTAATAACAGATGAACGATTATTCCTGTCGTTAATTCCTTCAGCAGCCTTTTTCTCAGTCAAGAAATGCATAACACGTCTCACTCCCCTGTGGTGGCTGGAGTCAGCAGAGCAGCACCAAATAAGAGGAAAATACGGGAATAAAAAAAAAACAAAAAAAAAAAAAAAAAAAAAAAAAACCAGGCCTGACATAATAAACTGGCCTTAGACAACGGAAGCCGGAGGCATTGCAAGGATACTCTTGATTTATGATAAATGCTTCTCCTTGTAATTTTTTTGTTTTTTTTTTCTTTTTTGCTCTTGATCTACAAGGGCCATACTGGGGATTTACTTTGATCTCAAGCTAGGACCTTGATACCGTAAATGTCATAACCAGAAGAATTATTGTTTATGGAACGAGAGTACTGATATAAGAAAATCCATTTAGATAAGAACTTATAATTGCAGCTTTGTATAGAGAAAAGATATATATATATTTTTTTACCGGAAACTGAGTAGCAAAAAAAGTGCCTTACTAAGCATTACGTAAAATAAAATATTTTTTTTCCCGTATGATATTTGAAACTGCCCTCTTTTTGTACAATTCTTATATATTTAACACACTGCATATTTTCTGCACACAAAAAATATTGAAAGTATTACTACTGTTTCATTTTTGTCCTCTTTTACGTTTCATTTCGCCGTTAAAATTTGTTTAACAGTTTTTTCATAAATCGCGTAATTTTGGGAGTTCTTTGTGCAAAATTTGTATTTCACTAGTCATTAGGTCCCCCTCTGCTTATTTGATTCGAAATTTTCATCTGACGAAGTAAAATCATCCTTACAGCGAACACCCATTGATTGGTATTTACTTTTTATTGCTGCACTAATAATACCGATGTTATTGCGAGTTCTATGAGCTACTGACATGTGCTTCTTACTGAGATTCTGGTAATTTACCGATCGTTACTTTCTTAATCTCCAATCCATGACGACATCATTAATGTTTAGAATTTTACAGGATGACCCCAAGAGTGAAAGTAATCACTGCCTCTTAATTTGATTTGGTCCACACGGCACCTGTCTGATGGAAGACCGAGTGGCGGTTTTTGCAAGTTTTTATTTCAATGATTTTACTGATTGTTGTGGTTTACACAGTATCCCATTTGTGTGGGAAATCACACCTGTGAAACATTTTGGTCAACTAAAGTCACGAACAAGTTCTTTGATAGGGATCTCACCAAGTGATTTTTCCATTTTCTGAAGCGCGAAAAGCATCATCTTCATTGACGAAAATCTTTCGGAAGTCCCATCCACGAGAATCAGGGTCTCATTGTCTCTTTGCGCTGCTTTTGTCGTTAGTTCGTCTGCTTTTGACTACTCATGTGAGGAGAAACCATCTCCAGAGAAGATGTTATAAAACGTTAGATAAATATGTCGTCTGATAAGCAGAAGTCGAAGTACGTACTTGCTTGCAACATGCAAGATTGAGCGGCATCCATCGAGGGTTGATCCAAAATGAGAAAAGAAGAAAGGAGGTTCTACCGCCCTTACTGTTGGATTCAAATCCATACGCGGTAGAAGGAATGGGTTTTCCATTTCTTCTTTCAAGATCCAAACGGGAAATGCCATGAGTGTTAAAGTACTTAGAGTATTAGAATCTCATACCATATGAGGACGTGAATAGAATGGAGGACATGGAGGTTATTGAAAGAGGAGAGGTGCTTGGTGGTATTAATGGCGGTGATACGAGTGTTATGGGGAAAGGTAATGTTAAAACACACGTTGGTGATATGGGAGATGATTACGGGGGTTCTATCAGAGTTCATAGTGGTAACAATGATACTAACAATGCTGGTGATGATACTAATATGGATGTTATTTCTGATACTAACAATGCTGGGATAATACTGAGGGTGGTTAATTTGTATGGGGCGGTGGCAAGGGGAGATACTAACCACAAATATAGAGGTGTTTTTATTGAAGATATTATGTTACTACCAGGTTCAAAGATTATGGTAAAAGTTAAATTGAAGGAAATGAGGAAAACCTACAGATGTGTGGGTTATTGAAAACAGCGAAAAGCTCA
>NC_061093.1:33931032-33936032 GCF_015104395.2 Macrobrachium nipponense
TTTTTTTTTAAAGAAGACAGGGAATGAGGGCACTGAATTAGATCTTTAACATGAGATAAAATTGAATGAATGAATTTTAACATGAGATAAAATTGAATTAATAATCTTTAACATGAGACAAAATTTAATTTAATGGTTTTTTAACATAAAATAGAATTGAATTAATGATTTATAACCTGAGATAAGATCTAATTATTGATTTTTTGACATGAAGATAAAATTTAATTAATGATTTTTATCTTGAGATAAAATTGGATTAATGAATTTGAACGCGAGATGAAATTGGCTTAGTGATTTTCAGCATTAAAATTGAATTAATGATTCGTAACATGAGATAAAATTGAAATAATGATTTTAACATGAGATAAACTGAATTAATGTTTTTAACATGAGATAAATTGAACAAATGATTATTTTTTGAAATGAGCTAAAACTGAATTAATGATTTTTAACATGAGATAAAATTGAAGTAACTGATTTTTAACATGAGACAAAATTAACTACATATTCTTCTGAACACTGAGGTCACATTTTACGCAGCTTAGTAATGCTAAAATGTAATTTCTGATAAGTAAATTTTGTTCGTCATCATTGCTGTCTAACATTTTGTGATAGCACAGCCTTTCTGTAGACAGAGAGGAAATCCGAGATGAAGGTGATGTCTATAAGGGAGGAACTATGTTCATTTTGTTCATCATCTTCTAAAGGAATACATTCATCCGTAACTGATTTATTAACAGAAATAAAGAACGAACACAAAGTGATTATGTAGCTCTAATTCTTCCAGTGAACCACGCGCATTCACGTATACAATATCATTGCAGTCTTTGGGACCCAATGACGGTGACAGGCACCAATCCTCTTAGGCTTATTGTATCCTCGAGAAAATCTGCTGAGTGTGGAAAGCAATTTAGTGGAATCTTGCGAGCGACAATCGGGAAATGCAATATAGGTATTTTTCTGCTAACAAGGACGTCGCATAGTCTATATTTACCGTTGGTTATTGTCAGATGTACCTTTGAATTAATCTTGCTTTATTTCAAGGCGATACGTATAAATGACAAGATTTATCATTTGACGCTTCGATATTTTCAACAAGAATAACAGTCTTCACTCAATCGTTAGGTAAGGAGGGACAAAAACTTGAAAATAGGATACATTTTGATATCGATATGCTCGCTTTCTCATTTTTGAATGGCGTTGAGTTTCCGTTTTTGTCTCCTACAGACCCAAATGGAATTCGCCTCTCTTTTAGCCCTACAAAAAATCTTCTAACATTTTGGAAGACAAGAGTTTTGCTGATAACGGATATATACAAATATTATGCAGATTTGGCTACAAAACGAACGATAATGCAAACATTGGTTAATCTTTGTATAGTTATTTTGTATGGGTATTTTTGTGCTTGTATGTGTGTGTGTGTATGAGAGAGAGAGAGAGAGAGAGAGAGAGAGAGAGAGAGAGAGCGCGCGCGCGCGCGTGTGTTACAAGGAGTTACAAGGATTAGGATGTCTCAAAGACTTGTTAATCCATCCGAGAGACATCGTGTGCTCAATTATCTGTAGGAGCAGGTTTACTGTGCATTACCACAGTGTCCTAGTGATTTTGTCTAGCTTTCTTTTAAACTCTTCTACAATGTTGCTGAAAACAACTTTCTGGAAGAGAGAGAGAGAGAGAGAGAGAGAGAGAGAGAGAGAGAGAGAGAAGCAAAAGTGGAAAGAAAAGGATAGAGACAGAGAGAAAGATAGGGAGCGAGATAGACAGCCTCTTATGGGACTACAATGGCTCTGTGGCAGGCAGGTCGACTGTCAAAATAACAGAGGGGAGCGTGAAATATTGCTTTCTATAATAAATTGGTGAAAAAACCGCAGTGAATCCGAGATTAATGGAATCTAGATCCAGTACGAGAGAGACCACTATGGATGAACTACTGTGGAGAAGAAGAGTTTTCATGAAAAAGTAGAGATTTGTGACGGCACATTTCATCAGAAATGACTCAATTTATGGAGGAAATGATTAAGCTTTCGAAACATTGATTTTTTCTTTAAATTGTTAAATAGAATCATCGGATATCTTTTTGCTGCTTAGGTAAAAGAAAAAGTATTTCTAAGAGATAGTCGTCCATTTCTTTCAAAACTTTTTTTGTCACATATTTTTTCTGTTAAAATCATTCATGTTTTTTCATGATCTAATAATTATCAGTATTCAAAACAAAAAGAGGTAAATAATATTTATTATAATGACGGAGAAGTCAAGACATTCTTGATCTTGACAAGTTGTTATTGATAACATTGCCATACAACTTGCAACTAAATGGAAAACGAGAAAATTGATGAGTAAAAAAATGACTTACTATAGAAACCCAACATAATATTTAATTTTATTTTAGATATTTATTTACTTCTGTAGATGAAAATGGCCAATGATTTTAATTTCCATTCTTAGTAAGAATTATCAGAGCACAGCTAAGATCTTGGAACTTTAACTTTGTATCCATATTTATAGCCTGAGCTTACAAAAGAAAAAACTTTTCAGTAAATAAATTTGTCATTTAGGTAAAGTTATTAGTTAACACATACTGATCAATACTTTAGTCTAAAATATCTTTCGAATATACATGTAAATACCGTCAAGGCCTTGGTTGCTTTTGTGTCCTCCAAAGTGGATTACGATGCTTAGAAAATATCCTTTTATTTTTCACGGAATGAATTTGCAGATGGATACAGACATTCAGAGTACGACGTGTAAATAACAAGTAATCCTAATTTTCCTGTTGATCATAATTATCAAACCTCAGTCCAGTACTGTGCTCTGCCAATACTTAATAAGAATGGAAATTACAATCACTGTCCATTTTCAGCTACAGAAGTAACCAAGTATCTAAAAGATATTAATTAAGTTGTGTCTCTAAAAAAAATTACAATCATTGTCCATTTTCAGCTACAGAAGTAACCAAGTATCTAAAAGATATTATGCTGTGTCTCTAAAAAAAAAAAAAAAAAAAAAAAAAAACAGGATAGGCCATTTTTTTTAACGTGTATTTTCAGAACCTGAAATGGTCAGAGTGAAAAGGTAATGACATTTATTTTGTTTTTTTTGGCAGCAATTTAATATACTGCTTTCCATTTTTTTTTATAAATAACCAGGTCGGAGGAAAGAGAATTTAATAAAAGGAGACGCTGAAAGAAATTTCCGGTCGTTGAACTGGAGTTAAATTAAATTTAGTTTCATTTACAGCCCCGTATATTTTTACTTTTATCTCTATTATCTGGCTGGTAGCCGGAGAATAACGACGCATGTATCTAGAACACCAGGAGTATAGAATTAATCATATTATGTAAAATGGAATAGCATAGAAAAAATAGTTTATCATATTTAGTAAAGCCTTGATGAAGTAGGACGCCTAGAGTAATTTTATCACTTAATATGAAGTGGACTGAGGTTTTTAGAGAGAAAAAAAACATTCATTTCATCGAGAATGGTTCTGAATACATGAAAAAACAGGATTAGGACATAAAACGAAGTCACTTTTAGACCCAAAAGAACAAACGGGGACTCAGTCATTTTTTCACACCTTTTACTTATTTTCTGAGAATTTCAAAAATTCCAAATGCCGACTTCGGCACTAATGAAATGATTATGCTTCAGTTACACTGTGTAGGAATCCTAACACAATGATGTGTGACAAAATTATTAATATTAACTCAGGAGAAGGCCTGTTATCATCATAATAAAATATATTGCATCTTTCATCCGCTTAATGAATAATAATTCGATGAATTATCTCGTGAACGCTTTCAAAACGGAATTTTAACTAACACCCGAAATTGTGTGATTTAAAGCAGAGAATGCAATTTTAAGCCGATTGATTGATTGATTACGTCTGTTAAAACTGGCGTCACAACATCTAGGTTATTGACGCCGCCATAAACCTAAATAGAAAACTAAAAATGAATAAATAAGATTAAAAGGAATTCCATATAGAAATATCTAAAAATATATACATATGTATATTATTAATTTAGGCTAAAGAATTGATCATGAATACGAAAACAGTCCTCAATTTCTCACAACCATGTTGCCCCCATCTCACAATTCTTCTTTTTTAGTGGAGTCTATTGATACTCTAACAGGACGCATCGAGTTACCTTTTGGGAACAGCGTCAAGATGACGTCTTTTCTCATGCATGATAATCCGATGTAGCTGATGAAGTTTCCCTGCGGGGACAGAATCAGAAAAGAATTTGCATGCAAATGTGTAGGAGTCCCTCTCCCTCACGTTTCTATTTTCGCTGTGTTTCCTTTCCAAGACTTCAGTCAGGGCTGCTTGGAATGTTTCTAAACTCCTCGTTGGACGAGTGGTTTTCCGCTCTCTATCTACCAACTCGGTAGTACCGAGTCCTATTCCCCGCTCTGCTAACGTGGAGTCAGAGGAATTTGTTTCTGGTGATTAGAAATTGATTTTTCGATATAATACGGTTCGGATCCCACAATAAGCTGTAGGTACCCGTTGCGAGGTGACCAATTGGTTCCTAGCCACGTAAAAAATACCTAATCCTTCGGGCCAGCCTTAGGAGAGCTGTTAATCAGCTCAGTGGTCTGGTTAAACTAAGATATACTTAACTTCGGGATGTCTCTAGATGGGAGACGGACAGTGAACTTATTGTAAATTCATTAATTTTTCCTGGAGATGATGGATGATCAAACTCTCCCGGATATCAGATATGATATCTTTAGTTTTCTGGTTTTATCATTTAGGGTATGACCTGGTATGTTTCTCACGTTGTTAAAATCCGTTTATTCCATATTGACTTATCAATATTGTTGTTGTTCTCCTTCCTCTATCACATTATTTACCATTAGTTGCAAATTTTGCGAAACTTGTTTTTAAACATCAGTTTTTTATATTCATATTTAAATTTCTTGAGCAAGTCCCAGTGGTGGAGATGAATGTGATATCCGTTAGGTTTTACTAATCCAAATCTCTTTTGGTTTTGTTG
>NC_061093.1:33938532-33941032 GCF_015104395.2 Macrobrachium nipponense
ATCAAGAAATTGAATACATAAGAAAAATAGGGAAAGATTTATGCTATCCTTCACATATATTAGACATTTGTTATAATAAAGCCCACAAAAAGTTTTTTACTGAAAACAACACACAGAAAGAAAATTCTAAGAACATTCTCAGTTTGCCTTATTTTAACGGATTTGAAACCATTAAACCATTGTTAAAAGCTTTTAATGTCAACCTTGTTTCTTCCTATAATAACACACTAAAAAGAATGTTAATAAAAAATGGCCCCAGAGAAAGCAACAACATAATATATAAAATTCCATGTATGGATTGTCCCTCATTCTACCTGGGACAGTCGAGCAAGGGCTTAGAAGTAAGGCTAAGCCAGCATAAATACTCTGTAAAAACTGGGCAAAAATCTAATGCATTATTTATTCATTTAAGTGAAAACAACCACCGAATTAATTGGATTGACAGTTCAGTAATTGCACGGTCAAGAGATGTCTTATCACGAAATCTTTTAGAATCTGCTTTAATACAACTTACTTTTCATTGTAATTTCAATGTTAGTCGTGGCCTTTTTCATTTAGACCCTTGTATTTGTAACATGTTTAAGAATGACCTCAAATATATAATTACTGACTTAAATAAAAATCAGTTGCCTTAGAGTTATTAAAAAAAAAAAAAAAAAAAAATTTTATTGTAATGTATGTCTGTCATTTTTTGTGAATATGGTTTTGTCTACCAGGTTCCATATAGCTGTCACCTATAATCCTTTAATTGTCTGGAGATTGTATCTGAGATGATTGTCTTAAACCTTTAATTGCACCCTTTGTTTATGCTTGTTTGGGAAGGTTTCTTATCTTCCAGGTGTGTCGGATTCTAGGCACTAATCCTTTTGATAATCCCTATCTGTCCAGTTATACGAACCTTCTTGTATTGTCTTTTGCTCGTATTTTTGTCAGTAGCTGCTTCAGTAAAGGGCTTTTTTCTAGCCGAAAGATCTCGCAGACTCCTTCGTTTATTTTTTTTCCTTCGTGGCATTTATCTTTATTTATGGATTTATCACGTTCCTAACTTTCGTGATTCTGTTATTACAGATATATATATAGATACATATGTATATATATCTATATCTATATCTATATATATATATATATATATATAGATATATATATATATATATGTATATTTATATCTATATATATATATATATATATATACTATATATATATATATATATATATATATATATATATATATTATACATATATATATAATTACGTCACAGCCACACAAAAAGAAAACAAAACTTGGGCGCGACCTGGCAATAAAAGTGAGTAAAATAAGAAAAAATAGCAACGGTAATGATGTATCTAGGTGAGGAAAGGATGGTTCTCGCAGCATGCGACCAACGTCGTAGCCGAAACAAACAAATGTCGGGGGTGGGGGGGGGAGCGCGCGCCATCTTCATTAGATCCAAGCTCCCAAATACCAATGTTATTAGGGCTTATGAAGGCTTTCCGTCCTCAGATGGAATGCCAGAATGTACTTCAGTTTTCTCTCGCACTTTTTTCAGATTTTTCACCTTTTTTCGACCAACATTGATACAACTTATCTTATTTTAATTTTCATTCATTCAAGTTTACCTTTAAGAATGATTATTGAACTCTGATCGTTCGTATTTAAGTATTGTGTTTATTCATTCACTGTTACCTTCTTTCAGAATTATATTGATCTCTGATGGCTCATATTTAGTAATATTATTCCATAACATTATTTTATAACGTTTTCCACCATAGAGTGATATCTCCAGAAAATTACCATATTCTTATTTTATGCATTTAATGCATTGCATTTCGAAATGACATGCTCACTCTTGCCCTGAAACAAATGTGACCATTGTTTCTTCTTGAGGAAGTCTACCCTTTAGTCTCTCTCTCTCTCTCAAAAAGAAAAAAAAAAGAACGAAGAAATAAGTATTTCGCCTCGCACATGGTTCTCCAACCATTGACGCGACAAGGGTTCCGAAAACTCCACTGGGAAAACGGGAACCTAAGATACAAAGTATTTTGTTATTACTTGGAGCTTACGTAGGGAGCTCCTGACTTTTCGGAGACCATAAGAAGCTTTCTGTGTAATAATGCCTATCACTAAAAATACTTTGTCTACCCGAGGTCCAACAAAAATTTTCGTTTCTTATTATTGCAATTCTCAAGAGACTTTTTTTCTCTCTAGGCATGCAATGCGGTTTTTATACTTGTACATTATGTTTTAATGTAATTGTTCGGAGTACTGATGCCCCACCTAGGCCAAACATTTCCAGGTGAAGTTGTTAGGAAACTCTGTAATATTGTTCTGTTTAGTTTATCGTTAAACGAATTGTTTTTATGTAAAGAGAGAGAGAGAGAGAGAGAGAGAGAGAGAGAGAAGAGAGAGAGAGAGAGAGAGTTTATAGTTAAACGAATTGTTTTTATGTACAGAGAGAGAGAGAGAGAGAGAGAGAGAGAGAGAGAGAGAGAGAGAGAGGAG
>NC_061093.1:33946032-33947039 GCF_015104395.2 Macrobrachium nipponense
TGTCCCATGAATTCTGACGCAGACACATTTAGATTATTTATCTTTTATGGGCATAGACATAGAAGTGTGTGAGATGAAGGCCCAGGAGTAATACCTAATAAAAAAACTACCATAAGTTATAAGTAATATCCAGTCACCAACAATAACAACTGAATTTAATAACTGTTGAGCTTCCAACCACTGAAACGTCTTTGTGAATCAGTGCTCAATAATAATGAAAATGAGGAATTCATGTGGTACGCCATCAATGCATGTAAAATAAATGCTTTAGCCAAATATGACATAGAGTCGACATCCATCAGTCATCTGCACTTTATTACCAGAATTCTCTGCGAGTTATAACCTTTCTGAAATGACATGGGTAAAAATGATATCTTGCGCATCTGGGCAGCTGAAGGTAAGAATACTAATGGAAAACACAGAGACTTACTGGACTCTGTTGGAAGCATTTTGGCTTCCTTTGAAATCGAATTTGAAACTTTTTGTCACTTGTCTCTTTCAAAGGAAGACTGGGAACTCGTGTAACTTATCAAATATCATACTCTGAAAACGTGCATATAATGTTCTTTCATTGTCTTACCTTTTTTCATAAAACGGTTTATAATAAGCTATGATAATACTTTTATGATAGATCCTCTAACATCTATAACACTCAACAGATATTATAAAACTATCTGAACATCGAAGGAAAACTTTCTCAAGAAAATCTTGGTATTTATTTTTTCCTAAGATACGTCTGTAACTTAACATTTATAGTTCTTTTAGTTAACAACAATTAATGATTTCCATATGGTGTTTCTTTTTCTCACTACCACTGTTTTACACATTTTTCATTTATCATTCATGACACGATCCTTAGTCTCATCTCCCAACCTATAGCCATTCATAGTCACATGGGATACTCTCAGATGATTTATATTCAGAGCTGAAAGTTCGATAAGCCTAACCCAAACATGTAGAAAAAAAAGGAAGACATAAAGTTACGACAAAATTACAGCATTCTAAAT
>NC_061093.1:33947539-33962539 GCF_015104395.2 Macrobrachium nipponense
AACAGCAAGTGATGAATCTACGATTAAGAAAATAAATTACGATAAGATGCGAATATCTAGGAATATTACAGAATACCAGAAAATATAATCTATTTGTCTGTCTCGTTCTCTCTCTCAGACTCTATAAATAGAGCATAAATTTCAGTCCCATTTATCTCCATTTGCATCTATGACTCTAAATTGCGAAATTTAGGAAAAGTTGACGCCCTGTCCGTTCTCATTTGCAGCTTGGCCTTCGTTTCAAAAACATTGCATCTGGATTTGTCTCGTTCGGTTGTAGGATTCTATTCATAATGACCAGATGCTCAACGAAATAATATCGACAATCATTTGTTTTTATAAAGTTCATCGTTCGATTGAAAGAAAAGTTAATGGTTGACGAGTTGTGCTTTATTTTTGAACTTGTGAGATCTGAGCGCATTAGCAGGAATTGCCACGCACACATACACACATATATATGTAAATAAAATTTTCATAAAACTTTAAGATACTGAATGAATAATTTAAAAAAGTAAATAGTAGATGAGGGAAAAGGTTAGATAATAGCTGAAGAAAACCAATAGTACCCCCCTTCCAGTTATTCTTTCTTATTAAATCTTCTAGATGCAAATTGACTGTCAATAGCAATATTCACCGATAAAGAGCTTTATTCCAGAACATTGTTCCTGAAAATGCAACTGGCTGACGATGAAAAAACACGAATGCTTTATGAAATCTTGGAACCATACGTGTCAGTGGAAAACATAAGCAAACTGAATAATCGATAACTCCCCTCATAGTCGTAATGAGATGAATTTTTACATACGCGTTTATTAACCGTCTTCTCAATACCGTTTGCTTTCTTGCCGTTGATATATGCGACAATTTCTACCCTTTAACAATACCTATGCTGGTCTTTGCCTCCCACCTTGATGGCCGCGAGTTCGATTCTAGAGCATTCCATTGAGGGGTGAGAGATGTGTATTTCTGGTGATAGAAGTTCACTCTCGGCGTGGTTCGGAAGTCACGTAAAGCCGTTGGTCCCGTTGCTGAATAACCACTGGTTCCATGCAACGTAAAAACACCATACAAACAAACAAACAATACCTACTATGAGATTCAGGCTTCTGTAACACGGTTTTTTGGCAATAACTTTTTATCTATGCATTTCATAAATATAACGCTTATTCAGAATACACATTATATCTACACATAAATTTTGACTGTATTCTGCATTACGTAAGTTGAATAAATTTGGTACTTATAATGTAAAAGTGACTGTTTTTGAAGACGGGCCAACTTACTCAGAGATAAGGTTTCGAACGCACTCGTTACGTAACTTATGACAGCATTTCTTCCCTCTTTCTCGATGGATGATTGGCTATACGTAACGAAGGCTATACCTCTGGCAACAATGACAAAAATTTAAATACAAGCAAAGCATTACACCTTTATGAACTCTGAATCCTCTCCACTGATAATTGTCATAATGAACAAACCAACAAAATTTGTTAATAAATACAAAAACACTTCGATTATAATTAGTCTAACTCCCAAAATAAGTGTCCTAAGAAATTATAATCTACTTTATGGGTCACAATCAGATTGACAAGATGTAGGGAATAGTTGGTAATTTTCAAAGACATAGTAGACAAGCTTGATTTGATAACTGCTGTATCCAATGTCAAGCAATTTTTATTTATCTACCTATTTACTAAAAAAAAAAAAAAAAAAAAAAAAAAATAGACGGTACCGTATTTTGGCTTTAAACCTTCCCCAATAATTATCGTCAGAATGATGACTTCATGAGGCTCCACCCACTTTGGCCTCGTTATAATTCAGGATAACAATGAAGGCTATCATGGACATTGTTGTATTAGAAAATCTAACTTCTGGCTTTAAAAACTCATTTCTCGAGTAGTTGTAAGAAGTGCTAAATGATCCTCAGGGATCCCAGCATTTGGCCTAAACGTTTAATTCAAGTATATTGCTGCTATTTCTAATTTTGCGACACTACGGTGAATACTGCTACAGTAGTATTACTACGCTAGCACAGATACCCCATCCACATCTATGTATCGTTCCGCCATTCATAAAGTCTTCATATCCAACATGGTCGTATAGACTAAAGAAGAAGAAAAAAAATTATATCGGGTGATCCGTTGGTCTGCTGGAGATTTTAGCACATATAAGCTTGTATTTACTTTGGATAAAAATCTTATTTTAACAAAAATAGTTATATAAAGACTGTTTACATACAATCTCTCTCTTTCTCTCTCTCTCTTGGTGGCATAGTGAATAGTTAATGGAAATGTTCAAAATCCTGAATGACATTACAAGTATTATAATCACGTTACGCTAAATACAAATCAGACCATAACCATTGGATTTAAACTATAAACTGAATAATTACATATTCAGGCTATAGTAAGTATGGCCACAGGCTTTCTCTTCACTGTATAAAGTTGCAAGTCGTAAGACAAATGCAGTTTTGCAACCACGGGGACAATTCCAAATCCTGTTAGCCATTCTTGACTACTATGGGTTTCAGAGCCGATGGAATAAGGTGAATGGGTTTCTGTCTGGTGGATGATGGGCGGGGCAACATTTCGTAAAACGATGTTTACCTTGCTTACATAATGAATGTTTTTCGACTCCTGGCTCGCAATCATTGGCCATGGCGTCGGCTAGATCATTTTTACTCTATAAAAATTAAAACTATCGGTTTTAGGTTATATATAATGCTGAAAAAATTTGTGTGTAGTTGTAAAATATACATATGTCAACTTTCAGCTCCCTCCGATGCTTTGATAAGGAGCAAACTCCAAAAAACCGTGTTACAGAGACCCTGAATTTCATAGTATGCTACAAAATGACGTGTACAGGCATGAAAAAATGGATCAACTCCCTTTTAAAGAGAATTTTATTGGCTAATTCTGCTCAAATTATCCCCCAGAAAAAAAAAAACACACAGTAAAACACGCGATTCTTATTTGTAAGGACAACACATTATAATCCACCTAATAGTACCCAAATAACTTACGTTAATTAACTAATGAGTTACTGTAGATTTAATCATTGTTGCTAAGTCACTATATGATGAGCCGTTGCAATGGTTGGGCCATTATCCAATTTACCCGAATAGAGCCCATTTCCTTTTCTTCTATCCGTCTGACACCGTTAGCGTGATTACCATAATTGTTCCTTTACGCTCCATTATCATGGTAATTACACTGTTGTTGCCTATACGTGCAGCCAAAGTGGATTACGCCATAGACATTGGTCTACGGACGCAAATAATAATAATAATAATTTTTATTTTCAGCTCAAGGCCATATACATGGAATATACAAAGAATAGACAATAACATATAGCCTAGATACATAAGATAACATGATAAAAAAAAACAAAGATTAATAGGAAATATCCATATTTGCTGAGGTAGTATAAAAGAAGGCATCTGTACTAATCGCAGGCCTTTGACACCAATGATGTCTCTTACCTAGTATTATATTGAGAGTAATATCAAGAGAGAATAAAGACGAAGTCAGCGCCGAAGGACTCTTTCGAATGGGACTTGATGAAAGCTGGAATGGTAATATTTAGTGTCATATTCTCTTAAGGGCAAGCAGACAAAAAATATATATGGTGATGGTAAAGTTTTGTGCTTGCAACTCCGAAGGCGCGAGTTCAAATCTTACTTCATAGGTGAAGTTTCAATTCCATCACTTATCGGTAATAATAATATATATATATAATATATATATATATATATATATATATATATATATATATATATTATATGAATTAGTATTCTTTAATATGATAGAAACCAGCTTAATGCTGACTTATAATTTCAGACAATGTAATGAATGGTCGAAGGGTTTTTTTGTTCAATAGAAAATTTCATGGAACTGTATCTTCTGATAATGTGACAATTTTTTTTTTTTTTTTAATATTCACATGTATTCAGATTTGTGAATTTGGAGAGCATTTTGTAATATATATATATATATATATATATATATATATATATATATATATATATATATATATATATATATATATATATATGCGTGCGTGTGTAACAAGCCAGAGGGAGAGAGTGAAAGAAAATTAAACGACGAAGAATTGATTATCTTCCTTTATGGCAATCAAATATTACAAAATTCCCTCAAAATTCACAAATCTGAAATACATGTGACTATTTCAAAATGAGTTTTTTGTCACATTATGAGAAGACACAAAAACGCTTCCCCGTTCATTAATTCATTACATTGTATGAATTTAAAGTCTACAATAACTAGATTTCTATCATACATAATAATTTTGATTCGTGAAGGACCTTTGGAGAGAGAGAGACAGAGAGAGAGAGAGAGAGAGAGAGAGAGAGAGAGAGAGAGAGAGAGAGAGAGAGAGAGAGAGAGACATTTTCAGAAGCCCAGGCAGATGAAACATTAGACGTCCACAGTGACGATCAGAAATCAGTTAAATCAAGTTCTAAATAAAACGACGATTCTCGAGATTTCTAAGTCTGCAATGTATATTGATATAATTTCACATATTTGATGTCAGCTAGGCATCCCTGGGCATTAATCGTCAAATACCTTCCGGTTCAATGGCTCCACTCTTCCTTCTCTGATCCGGGAAAATTCGGTTTTAGATGAGATTTTTTCTTCTATGATTAAAATATTAGAATTTATTTATTAAAAAAAAAATTCGAGGACTTTTAATAAAGTGAAATGATTTATTACTAAATGTTGTAAATAAAATTATCCTACATTCTTTTCCTATATGTATAGAATTGTCTATGAATTAATAAAAAGGTCCTTTTTAAGAAATTCTGATATCTTAAAAACTGTTCTTTTAAAGTTAACATTTCAGGAAGACCTCGCAAAATGGGCGAGAAATCAAAAGTGCAGCTCACCTGAGAAGTGAAAAATTATGAAAATCAATTGACTTTAATTAAAGGAATTCCAAAGAAATCTCAGGCCTTTGATGTATTGCTCCGTGATCTCTGCCATCTATAAAAAAAAAAGATTCGTCCCCAAAAGTCATCCGGATCAATACTGACTTTAGTGACGTTGGCCCGAAAATCCTAAATCAAGATACTTTTCTATGCACCTTATGATATTTGATAATTAGTCATCTGTAACTTTACAAGAAGGGATTCTTAATTATTTGTTTTGTTTTGTTTGTATGGTGTTTTTACGTTGCATGGAACCAGTGGTTATTCAGCAACGGGACCAACGGCTTTACGTGACTTCCGAACCACGTCGAGAGTGAACTTTTATCACCAGAAATACACCTCTCTCACACCTCAATGGAATGCCCGAGAATCGAACGCGCGACCACAGAGGTGGTACGCCAACACCATACCGACCACGCCACTGAGGCGCTGGATTCTTAATTAAGTAAATCGTTCTGGTAAAGAGGCCAAAATTAAAAGAGGAAAAAGATAAAGTTTTTGAAGCGATAGAACAGTGACGTATCATCTTAATGAATAGGGTTACCAGAGATGATAAAAGAGGAGGCGAATGTCTCTAGGGAACTGAGCTTTTGTTTCTCTGGTTCTGGAAGAGTGAAGAAATTCTTAGTTAATTTGAATGCAAATGAGAGAGAGAGAGAGAGAGAGAGAGAGAGAGAGAGAGAGAGAGAGAGAGAGTCATAAACGTCAAATTGCGTTTGTGAAAACGGTTGGTTACTTACTTCATTTATTTGTTGGTCTAATGAAAAACATCCACAGAACACGTTTCTCTCTAGATTAGATATACTAACCTGAAATAAATTATAATGCTATGTGCTCGTGTATTTGTTTTTATGATTAACAAAAAGAATATACGGTGTCATTTAGTCAATGGTGTATTATTTTGAAATGTGATAATATCTAATAACAATGTCCTGACTTTATGGCACAAAGATAGCCAATAGTTCGCTTCTAGTCTTATGGTTTACATTTCATATGATTTTATGAGTCTTTTTTTATGGCTGGGTCATTATTATAAGATATACTGCTTCAATAAAGATTATATTTATTTGCATTTTTTTTCAATAATGAAGGAAAATAAAATGGAATGAAAAACCAAAGCGGCCAAAGGTCAATTAATACAGTGAACAGTAGTGAGGTTAAATGAACCTTTGGTATATATTTAAAAAGAGATAAAAAAAAGCCATGCCGCAAAAAAAAAGGAAAATTAATTTAGATACAAAAGTTCTGTTAGCAAAATACAGCCAATCTCAAAATGACTTCTAAATCCTACCATTGATGCACCAGGCTAAATCCTACCATTGATACACCAGACTAAATCCTATCATTGATACACCAGGCTAAATCCTACCATTGATACAGGCTAAATCCTTCCATTGATACACCCGGCTAAATCCTACCATTGAAGAGGATAAATCCTACCATTGATACACCAGGCTAACTCCTACTATTGATACACCAAGCTAAATCCTACCATTGATACACCAGATTAAATCCTACCATTAATACACCAGGCTAAATCCTACCATTGATACAAGAGGATAAATCCTACCATTGATACACCAGGCTAAACCCTACCATTGATACTCCAAGCTAAATCCTACCATTGATACACCAAGCTAAATCCTACCATTGATACACCAAGCTAAATCCTACCATTGATACACCAAGCTAAATCCTACCATTAATACACTAGACTAAATCCTACCATTGAATCACCAGACTAAATCCTACCATTAATACACCAGACTAAATCCTACTATTGATACACCAGGCTAAATCCTACCATTGATACAAGAGGATAAATCCTACCATTGATACACCAGGTTAAATCCTACTATTGATACACCAAGCTAAATCCTACCATTGATACACCCTTGGAGGAATAATGGGCCATTATTCCTCCAAGGACACACCAGACTAAATCCTACCATTAATAAACCAGGCTAAATCCTACCATTGATACACCAGACTAAATCCTACCATTAATACACCAGGCTAAATCCTGCCATTGATACACCAAGCTAAATACTACCATTGATACAACAAGCCAAATCCTACCATTGATAAACCAGGCTAAATCCTAACATTGATACACCAGACTAAATCCTACCATTGATACACCAGACTAAATCCTGCTATTGATACACCAGGCTAAATCCTACCATTGATACACCAGGCTAAATACTACCATTGTTGCACCAGACTAAATCCTACCATTGATACACCAGGCCAATGTTAAGTAAAAGTGCACTTCGCTCCAATGGAAATACTAAGCAAATGTTCATCGTATTCTGAGCCAGTTGGCTTCAATTTCTCTTCAGAACATCATCTGCAGTGGCCTGAACGTCGTACATTTCTGTTGATATCGCTCTCTGTGTAGAGTAATTCTTCAAAAATAATTATTAAAGATTCCGTCTTTTTAGACTTGAACGTAAACTTTTTCTTGTCTAGGAAATCCACTGAGACTTTTTATATAAATGTATATATATATTACATATATTTATATATATATATATATATATATATATATATATATATATATATATATATATATACATATATACTTATATATATATATTAAATATATATATATATATACATATATACATACCTTATATATATATGTATATATATATATCTATATATATATATATATATTAGATCTATATATATCTATATATATATATATATATATATATATGTGTGTGTGTGTGTGTGTGTATACAATGAAGGCAGGGGAAGCACACCAATAGGTCAAGGAACTCATATTTATTAAGTTGCAACGTTTCGAAGCCAACCAGCAGGCCTCATTTTCAAGCTAAAAAGTAACAATATCTAATTAGTACAATAAAATTAAGCTACAATATTAAAATACACAATGTAAAGTACAATAAAACAATCACAGTTAAAAACACAAATAAGGACCAACCGTTGAGTGTGAAGACAGAGGAAGGACTAACAAAAAACGTAAACAGTTCACGAGAGGTAAAGAGGTATAGACGTGGCATGGGTGTTCAGTGAGGGGACCAGTTTTTTAATAAACAAAGATTCATTAATTGCTAAAACCTTGTGATTGGAAGCTCTGCCCAAAACCTTAAAGTCCTTGTACTGAATAGGATACCTACATTTATCGGTATGATCCCTTATGTTGGAAAATTTGGGATTCGAAAGCTTAGTGCCAGTTCTATAGCTGACAGCTCTATGACTGTCGATTCGGACCTTAAGTAACCTATGTGTCGATCCAATATAGGTTCCTCGATTACATCGAGGACAAGTAAATTTGTAAATAACACACGAGGTCATCAATGGATCCAAACGGTCCTTGAAGCTGAAAAGGATACCGATATTCAGTGGGTTTGTGGGTATAATTTTGAATTTCATGGCAGGGAGATGAGCAGATATTAAAGCGTGGAGTTCCTTATAAAAAGTTGTATTATGAATAAAAGGAAGGCTGGCATAGAACGGTAATTTAGGAACGTGGGGGAGTAGGATGACGTGGAACAAGAATATTATCTAAAAATTTGGAGACATGCTTAAAGAACAACTGGGTGGGAAAGCAGTTGCTGTTAAAATATTTTTGCAAGAACGTGACTTCATTGTGAAAAGATTGCCAACTGGAAGTCAAAGCAAAGGCTCGGTGAAGCATGGTTAATAAGGCATTTATCTTAAAATCAAGAGAACAAAAACTATAAAAATTTGTACCAAGACCAGTGAATGTCTTTTTTCTAAAGACGGAAGTTGAGAAGCCATGAGAGGAGCGTGTAATTAAAATATCTTAAAAAGGCAACTGATTGTTGGTTTCGTGTTCAATGGTGAATTTGATGTGAGGGTGAAATGAGTTGATGAAAGTTAAAAACCTCTCGGCGTCAAACCGACTTCTAAAGAGTGCAAACGTGTCGTCAACATACCGTTTATAAAATAGTGGATGGTAACTAAGGGGACAAGAATCGAGCATTTGCTCTTCCAGCAAGCACATGAAGATACCGGCAAAGATGGGTCCAAGAGGAGAGCCCATAGCCATACCATCAATTTGCGAGTAAGCAAATCCATGTCAAAACATATCCAGGTGAAGTTGTTAGAAAATACTGTAATATTGTTCTGTTTAGTTTATCGTTAAACGAATTGTTTTTAAGTACACAGAGAGAGAGAGAGAGAGAGAGAGAGAGAGAGAGAGAGAGAGAGAGGAGAGAGAGTTTATCGTTAAACGAATTGTTTTTATGTATATATATATAGAGAGAGAGTTTATCGTTAAGCGAATTTCTTTTATGTACACTCGACTTATAATTTCGTAAGATTCTTGGCCAATGAGCACAGTGAGGAAAATGAATGTGAAATAACAGCTTCTCTACGAATCAATGGATTTGTCTAATTCTACATGGGATTAAAAGTCCTAAGAGAATACTTAGCCTTTTTAGGTTATTTTTGCATTGCTGTTTTCTCTTGTGATTCGATAAGTGAAACCCACAAATACAAAGGAAAATATGTGATTTAGTGTGACTTTTCAAGAATAGAGAGGTCTAGCTCCTAACCTTTTTACAGAAAGAATTACACCAATTACAACGGATTTCACCAAATTTACTGGCATTATTATTATTATTATTATTATTATTATTATTATTATTATTATTATTATTATTATTATTATTATTATTCAGAAGATAAAACCTATTCATATGGAACAAGCCCACAGGGTCCAATGACTTGAAATTCCAGCTTCCAAAGAATATGGTGTTCATTGGGAAGAAGTAAGACGAGGTAAAGGAAAATACAGAAAGAGGAGAAACCACTTATTAAAAAAAATCAAAAATAAAATAGTAAATAGTTGAAGTGACTGTTGAATAAAAACTATCTTTGTTTTGATATTACATTTACGTCACGGGGATAAGAATGACATTAAAGAAAAACATCGAGCCACCTTAGGTAATTTACCACAGCGATTCGTTTTTTTATTTCTACAGAATAGAATGGAAATTGTCAAGGAATCTAGGGTTAAAGAAGTCAGACAGCTAAGTATGAAGAGATCGAAGGAAGCAAGTGGAACAATCTAAAGCTGACTTATTCCTCATGAGCATCTCTTCAAAACACTGAGAACTACAACACCGGCAACGAACCCTACCTCTGTATAGAATATATTTAGGTGCACAAGGTTTATTCGAATATTAATGAGAAGGTTTGCATGTTACAGTCATATTCACGTGGTCTTTTGATACTGCTAGTATTTCAGAAAAATCTATTATTATTATTATTATTATTATTACAGGCTTTATTGAAAATAATGGCTATTTCAACCGCGTTTATCTTTTAAAGAAGTTTTTCTTTGGAAAATGGAAGTTATAAAACGGCTAGTTATTCTTTCAGGTAATTACAGAATTGTTCAATAGCCTATTAGCGATTCCCTGGGAACATCGTGACACAGGAGGCTGGCACATTGATCGTTTGTCTTACTGGTTATTATTATTATTATTGATTATTATTATTATTATTATTATTATTATTATTATTATTATTATTATTATTATTATTATTATTATTATTATTATTATTATTATTATTATTATTATTATGTTTTTTTCATTCATGAAAGGATTTTCTAAAGATGTTCTTAGATCGGACAAAGGCTATGGCTTTTCGTATTCGAAGAATTGTCTAATAATCGCTCTCTTTTTTACTGCAAATAATTAGACTATAAAACCATCGTGAGATAAAATACGAATACAGTTCAGAAATTTTGACAAATTTTAATTGGATGCATGAATAACCATGCCTGACAAACAGTTTCGGATTCGTAACACAGGAATTTATATAAATAAAAGAATGTGCCACACTAATATTTCTGATTCCACCTTATATTAGCCTGGGGCTAATATAAGGTATTCAGTCAAATCATGCAAGTACGAGTATGTTCGATGGTTTTAAAGTAGACAAACCACAGTATTTGCTCTTCTATCTTATTCACCAAAACGAATTTGATATGCGAAGACCAATACCACTGAATAAATCTATCCAGGTACTTACAAGCACTTCGTGCAGCAAGACTTCGATAAATTTGGCTCTTTAGAAAAAAAGGAGTAAGTAATCGTCCGTTGAAACGACTCAGTAACACATCGACTTCACCGTCCAATTACGCCTCTGCTTTTTCTGCCTTGTTTCCCCCGCAAACAGTTCCCTTTGAAACTTTTTTTTTTTTTTTTTTTTTTTTGATCAAAGGGATCTTTCCACGAACGAAGGTTATTGATGGAGCGTTCAGCAGCAGCAGTACTTCTCTGACGTTCTTATATTCCCTTTTTATCCTTTTCCGCGATTCGTGCCATCTTGCACTCATCTTTATCTTTCATATTTGCTAAAGACTAGTATGATTTTGTGCAGCTATTGATCAGTTTAGCTACAATATTTTTGCTTTTATCTTTCATATTTAAGCAAGACTAGTATGATTTGGTTCAGCTGTTGATAAATGTTTTTTTTCTGTTATATAACTATAATTCATTTGATTTAATTTTAATACATTTTTATCTATTTGTTAATTTATTTAACTTATCATTTTTCCTTTTTTTAATAAGTGGGGTCGCTTCTTTCTGTATTTCCCTTCACCTCCTCTTACTCCTTCCTAATGAACACCATATTTTTTGGAGGCTTGAATTTCAAGTCAATGGCTTCAGTGGGCTTGTTCCTTGTGAATAGGTTGTCCATGCTAACTGAAATTAATAATAATAATAATAATATATAATAATAATATAAATAATAATAATAATAATATAATAATAATAATAATAATAATAATAATAATGTGTATGTCAGTTACAATGGATTATTTAACGTTACCTTTTACTAAAACGAAGCATTACGTTTTCTTTCATCCGAAATATCATATGGTTCGTAGTACCAAGAAAACCTAAATTATTCAAAATGTGATTATCTTTCTGAAAATACTGCTAATGAAGATGAAGAGTTTTAGTTCCATTTGGTGACAGATGTAAGTGCCTTACTAGTTTCCTTAACAAAGCATGGATATTTGTAAGTGATGTTTTATATAAGTTATTAGAATATGTCTAATACCCTATACATACATACATACATACGTGTATATATGTATGTATTATATATATATATATATATATATATATATAGTATATATATAATATATACATATATATATATATACATAATATTAAATATGTATATATATATAATTATATCTATATAATATATTAATTAAATACACACATACTTATATATATATGTATATATGTATATGATATAGTATATATATATATATATATATATATATATATATATATATATATATGTATGGTATATATATATGTATATCTATATATGTATATAGATACAGATATATATGACTTATATATATATGTGTCTATATATATATACTACATACATATATATATATATATATATATATATAATATATATATATATATAATTTATATATAATTAATCTATACACACACATATATATATACATATAAGATGATATAAAAACAAAATCTTTTAACCCATCCTCGGGAAGTGAAGGTACCAAATGAAAAATGTACTCTTGAAGTTGCCATCGAAACGCCAATCATAAGTTTGAATATTGGTCAGATGTTCCAGGATATTCCAGAGATATGACCGAGTCGAAAAAGAGACGAGGATATTCCTGGGAGAAATTCGCACGAAGCGGAATTCTGATATCTTTCCGCCTCGTAATGCAATCAAGAAATTCATGTTTTATTCATACGTGGGACAAAGCGAAAGAAATATACCAGAGATCGAGAAAAGAGCGAAAGAGGGAAGAGGTGCAATTGGAAGTTATTTTTCGCCTCCTTTGCGAAATTGTGCATGAAGAGTAACGGATGAACAGTTTACCAGTGAATTTGATTTCTTAAATAAAAAGAAGAAGAATAAAAAAAAGAAGTTCCGTACGTTACCCTCAATAACTTTTCCGAAACTTCACATCTTATATTCCCTCGTATAATAATTACCTCTATGTATCTGAATCAACTGATAGCATTCAAGATACCTTTCAAATAAGTAAGATATTTTCACGGAAGTCTGAAAATGACAGAAGATAGATCATACAAAAACTGAATTTGAAAATATATCTCAGGCGTCGTCTCATTGTAAATGGACGTTCATTATCAGTTCAGCTCCAATATTCAACTAAATTAACTTAATATCTTAAAGATAAAAAGAATTTTTTCATGTATTTTACAATCTTTTTTTTCCTAAAGCTCTGCCTAAAAGTATCAGATTTTACTATGTATGTTTAGCCTACAAAAGGAGATAGCATTAAAGCAAAAAATTTTAATGATATTGTTTTGTGATGAAAAGCTTGTTTAGTTCTGGTTGCGGCAGTTTGGAGTCCTCAGCTGGTCCACTTCCTCTAACTGAGAAGGTAAGAGACTTTGGCAAAACTGAATGAATATGTGTGAAGCTTGATCTTTGTACTTCTGGATTCACTAAATCAAGTTAAGTTAACGCAGGGATTATATGAAATTGCTTCTAAAGAAAACAGCAATTTTTCAGTAATATCACCTTTCTGGCAAGTGAGCGAAACGAAGAAATAGCCAACGGAACGGAAGGGAACGGATAGGAGCAGTTCATTGAGTTTAGTCCTTCCTTCCCAGAAGGGAGCCGCTTAAATGGAAAGGATTTTCACAGGATTTTTGTTGGATTCAGGGTCCTTTTTCAGCATTGAATTTTTCGAAATTTTATTTTCTTAATAGTGTTTAGATTTACCCATCAATTAACCAGAACTTTTTAGTTTTTGTTTATTTCTTAGCATTTTATTTATGCTAGTTATGTTTCTATTCATTGATATGCAAAATCACAAGAAAAGCTAGAATAATGTTTACTATATGTATTAGCAGGAAGTGGCCCAAGTGTGTAACAGGAAAAGGTCCCATGAATTCTGACGCAGAAGTATCCTCTCGAGAGACATATACATTAATATTATTTATTTTCTATGGCCATAGACATAGAAGTGTGTGAGATGAATAGCCCAAGAGTAATACTAATACAAAAAACTACCATAAGTTATAACTAATATCCAGTCACCAACAATAACAACTGAATTTAATAACTGTTGAGCTTCCAACCACTGAAACGTCTTTGTGAATCAGTGCTCAATAATAATGAAAATGAGGAATTCATGTGGTACGTCATAAATGCATGTAAAATAAATGCTTTAGCCAAATATGACTTAAAGTCGACATCCATCAATAATCTGCACTTTATTACCAGAATTCTCTACGAGTTATAACCTTTCTGAAATGACATGGGTAAAAATGATATTTTGCGCATCTGCTCAGCTGAAGGTAAGAATACTAATGGAAAACAGACTTACTGGACTCTGTTGGAAGCATTCTGGCTTCCTTGAGATCGAATTTGAAACTTTTTGTTACTTGTCTCTTTCAAAGGAAGACTGGGAACTCGTGTACTTATCTAATATCATACTCTAAAAACGTGCATATAATGTTCTTTCATGTGTCTTACTCTTATCATAAACGGTTTTATAATAAGCTATAATAATACTTTTATGATAGATCCTCTAGCATCTATAACACTCAACAGATATATAAAACTATCTGAACATCGAAGAAGAACTTTCTCAAGAAAATCTTTGGTATTTATTTTTTCCTAAGAAACGTCTGTAACTTAACATTTATAGGTTCTTTTTTAGTTAACAACAATTAATGATTTCCATGTGGTGTTTCTTTTTCTCACTACCATTGTTTTACACATTTTTCATTTATCGTTCATGACACGATCCTTAGTCTCATCTCCCAACCTTTAGCCATTCATAGTCACATGGGAAACTCTCAGATGATTTATATTCAGAGCTGAAAGTTCGATAAGCCTAACCCAACATGTAGAAAAAAAGGAAGACATAAAGTTACGACAAAATTTACAGCATTCTAAATGCAAAGAACTTCTTCGTGCTGCGTATCATGAAACGTCCACCAATCTCAGTATATAAGTCCAAATAGCTCTGTATACAAGCCCAAATAGCTCTGTATATAAGTCCAAAA
>NC_061093.1:33967539-33977539 GCF_015104395.2 Macrobrachium nipponense
AATGGGAGGCCATTAATCTTATGATGGCTTTCCTAGAACTTGTCAACATGAAATCAAAAGTTGGAGTTGTTGAAAGGAATATGGAAATGAACTCCAACAATTCAAGAGGGAGAATCCAGATCAAAGTCTGAGAACTTCTGTTGATCTCAGCAGTAAATTGGGAACCTGGGAATTTGTCAACTATCGCAGGTTGGGCTACTGACGGGGCTATATAAACATATGATAAATCATATGTTACTAGGTCGTAGAAGTACGTACGTTTAAAGATAGATATATACCATAATAAGTAAATTCTTTTATTATGGTGCATAATTTGTTTGCTTACGTATTGTTTAGAGTGAATGAATCTATTTTCGTTTTTAATTTTACAAGTTTACCAAGAAACCAATAGCTATCTGGATAATCTCTCGACTCTCTGAAACACTTGTTAGCCGATCAGAATCTGCTCATCGGGACGATTGTAAGATTAGCACTCATTCGGAACTATCACTCATGACGTCAATGGCTCATCTTGTGTCTGACAAATTCGTGTGGAAAATCACCTTCAGAAGATTGAAGAACTATAGTAGATTCACATCATCCGTGCATCTGATGCCTAGGCCAGTCCCTTACGACGCTCCTGATTGCCTCTTGATAAGCCAATCACAGGACGGGAAACTCTCAGTCCCTCGAGAGAGTCACATAGGCAGGATGTATGTTCCACCTCTCCTGCGGGATAATCATTCACGTAAATTCTGTTGTAAGTATGCTATTTGTTCCATTAAAGGGAAATAATTTGTAACTTGTGACTATGATATTTACCTATATCATATTATTCCGTTCTGTTGTAAAAAAAAAAAGATAGTTTTTAAATGCGTTTTCTGTCTATTAGCATGAAGCACTTATGAAATAGAATGGCTCCTTTACTGGATGCCAGTTCATAAGAGCCCATTCTGAGTAATAATAATAATAATAATAATAATAATAATAATAATAATAATAATAATAATAATAATAATAATAATAATAATAATGATAACAATAAAAGTGATGGACTCCTAAGGAGGCAGGATGCAACCCGGAACCCCACACTATAAATACCAGCCAGTCGAATTTGAGGACTGTGATAAAAAAAAAAAAATTCTAATAATAATAATAATAATAATTTTTATTTTCAGCTCAAGGCCATATGTCGTGAAACATCGTACCTATTAAGGGAATGTCTGATGACTAAATTGCCAGGTATTACAGAATTATGATACCAATGAACCGTGAAGGAACATGCCATTTACCGACATCTCTCTGAATCAAATTTTGCCAAGAGCCTGCTTTGAAAAATGTTCTCTAAAAAGGCATTTACCAAAGTAGGAATATATATCATCACTGGTTAATTAAAGACGTGGGAGGCATTGACAACAAAATTTCCAAGGACATTGAATTCCTTACGCAAATCAACATCCTTTCAGTAACATTATATACTTTTGAATTTTGTAATTAACGCGTCGTGTTGTCCAAATTAAACCTCGTATTATCGAATTATCAGATATATTAGTTCCAATACTGCATGTATTCATTTAATTATGGTGTTGGACTTAATTGCAAATAATAAATTATTTACTTTTTCCCAAAAAGATTTTAAAAAACGTTGTGACAACTGACATTGGTTGGCTTCAGATTCGAATCCAGGAAGTTGAGCTAAAATGACGAATGTGCGATACACTGTAGTATAGATATTCCTATGCACACACTAACATAATGTTTTTTTAACTTTAAGATGCCACTGCCTCACACCAGTCGTGGTCATAAATACAACCTTCCTCCAACTATTTCTATCGCTTTCCTTCTTTCTTAATTTCGTTTTTTTCGTCATCAGTTGATCCGTCTTCCTTGATATTAATGCACATGATTAATTCTATTTTCATGAAGCTGCATCTTGCATCATGCTCTTCTTTTTTCCTTCGCTCAACCTTTCATCTCCTCATCTCACCAACTTTAGTGTTTATTCCCTCTTCCTACCATTCTTCTTCCATAAATACTCCTTTGGAGGAAGAGGAAATTGCGCCAAATGTTCTGTCATAAGCCAAGAAACTGGATGATCGTTCTATCAAATTAAGGCCAGTGACCTAATTTTGTCTTTGTGGTCACCGATGGCACTCACTGCAGTTGCATCTTTTCATGACACTGGGGCGTAGAACATAGTATCGTGGAACATAATATCTTCTACCTATAATTCTCTCGCTTCTTCTAAGGATGGCTTTGACTTTGTCTTACTTATTCTTCATACTTATTTCTTTTTCCCAGAAATGAATGCTCAAATTTAATTTAAATTTATTTATCTTGATGTAGTTATAAATCATTATGTTATCTGTTTTTTTACTTGTTTCCCATAGGTATTCAATTATCAATTTATCTTGTTATTTAGAGAGCTGGTCGATAATTTCATTTATTTCCTATTTAATTAACAATTAATTGAATAACTAAATTATTTTTTAGCATGCAGCCTTAAATAAGATATCGCAAAATTATTGTCCATGCGACATGCATTTTCTTATGCATTGCTTTATGTAGTTTTTTCAAGCTATTGTTTTGAGTTGTGCATTTCCGGAAGTGTTTTGAGTTTGTATGAAATATCGGATGTCTGTCTTCGCAATATGCCATGACATTTGCAATTTAAAAACTGCAGTATCGTTGGTTTGTATGAAAAAGCTTAAAATATTTTCAGAATTCCAAATAAATGAAATCTGAGTGGTCATACTGAATACCAATGAGAGATAGAGAGAGAGAGAGAGAGAGAGAGAGAGAGAGAGAGAGAGAGAGAGAGAGAGAGAGAGAGAGAGAAGAAATCATGTAACGGGAACAGTTTTTGTTGTTGTTTACGCTTTATGCTGAAAGAATAATGTGTAAAAAATTTTCATTAGAGATTCAACATACATGCTGATCGCAACTATAAAATAAATAGCCCTATCCTAGGCAGAGTATATAAAAGGAAAATGTTGACAGTGAATAAAATTCTTAATTACAGAGGAGTATGCTCCAGAAGGGCAAGAACAATTTCCTGGCAATAAGGTTATTTTTTCTAGAGTAATACATCGTCAGCAACACTTGTGTCGAGATAGGCAGGAACACTAACTTCAGCAGTATCCCCCCCACCCCACCCCCCCCAAAAAAAAACTAAGTTCAACACTCCTCTTATGCAGTAATATGTGCGTTGGAAATAATTAACGCACAATCACGTTTGTAATATTTACTTTTTTTCAATCCGGATCTATATTCGTTACAAAATTAGGTACACAATGTTTATTAAACTGGTATCTCTAATTTTTTTTTCACAATAAAAAAGTACCCTATGATTAAAGGTATTCCTTTCAAAATACAGAGAGAGAGAGAGAGAGAGAGAGAGAGAGAGAGAGAGAGAGAGAGCGTGTAGTTAGACTCCAACGCTTTACACATATGGTGGTCCCTTCCATTTTTCCAACATGTAATTACGAAAAGACCCTGTCACCTCGTCAGCCCCCCCTGAGGGGTTTAAAGTCCTTTTTGTTGCTGGCGCTGGTATCTCGTTTGTAGCAGTATTTGGGGAACAATCCCGAGAGCCAAAAGACCATATATCACAGGCTTCGAATGATTCATGGTCCAACATCGGCCTCTGCGGGGGGAGGGAGGGGGGAGGGGTTTGGGCATACGATAAAAATGTGCTGAAATATCTTAGATATATCCCGAGAAGACGAGAGAGAGAGAGAGAGAGAGAGAGAGAGACGAGACAGTGAGAAATAACAGTGTATACCAGTTGATCTAATGGGCATTTCCTCGTAGTTTAGTCATATGGAAGTAAAGATATGACGAGCTACATCTATAATGAGAATCTTATACAAGAAAATAAATGTGAAATGACTAAATAAAAAAATCAGAGTACAGAATGACCTTCATAATTAATTCAATTTTATAAGAAAAAAACTGATAAAAACGTTCTAGTCGGAATGAGAACCCCGGTTAATGCTCCATTAGAACGCTCTAAATATTCATTTGCAACCATTCCGATGCTGTTTCAGTTGAAAGGTTTTAAGTTTGCCGAAACTAAACACGAGTTTCACAGGAGATTTCCTCTGGACATGATTTAGGGAGACGGTTCAGTCGTTTATTGCAAACGAACGAATTTTGTAGGGGCGTGTTTTGCTGCCTTTTATTGTGGATATACAGGTGTAGTTCATATCAGAATTTTAATGCAGGATTTCTAATGCAAAGAATATTCTCGAAATATATATATATATACATACATACATATATATATATATATATATATATATTATATATATATATATATATATATATATATATATTATATATATTGAAACTGAAATACCGTGCATTAATTTAAAATTGATATCGTATAATCTAATCCAAGTAAAATTGGCTCTTTGTTTGGCTTCAAGGACCATCTGCAGCCCTTCATGAGATCCAATGTGGTCTATAAGTTTACATGCCCAGGATGTCCTAGTACTTATATTGGATTCACGAAAAGGTTGTTGCAGATGCGTTATTTCAGTCACTTAGGGATAAGTTTTAGAATGGGGCAAAGATTGAGGAGACCAGAACATTCAAATATAAAAAATCATGCTATCAATTGTAAAATTGAGGTCAAGAAACAGCACTTTTCCATATTAGGGTATTCTAAGGATGCAGATTACCTGACTACCTTAGAGTCATTATATATAAAATGACTCGTTCCATCATTAAATGGTGGTTGCTCTTCTGCTCAACTATATCTGGTATAGTCGTCTCTGGAGGTTGGTGTTCCTTCTTTGGTCATTCTATCTTCTTCCGTTGTACCTGAAGGTTGGTGTAACAGCAGTTGTTTTTACCTTGCTTCCTTTTTTGATCTTTTAATGTATATTAATTGTCATTTAAATAATCCTGTGTATTTTTAATATTTCTAATGTTATTATTTTGTCATTTTTCAGACTGATGATGCACATAGTCATGTGCGAAACGTTTCTTAACGAATAAATCTTCTTTTAAAAACATCCATGTGTCTTCGGTTTTCCTGAAGTGATGTTTGAGGATCATACTGCAGATAGTATATATTCATATATATATTTATATATACAAATACATATACATATATAATATGTATATGTATATATATATATATATACGAGTATACATATATATGTATGATTATATAATATATATATATATATATATATATATATATATATATATATATATATATATATATATATATATCCCAAATCAACCTTTGTTTCATTAACAATCATCAAAATTTTAGATGATCTCGCCATCTTGATTCACATTTGCCATTGGCATTATTACCAAGACTGATAGCAAACCATTTTCGAGAGAAGGTTTCTCCACTGATTTATGTAGCCGTTCAGTGACATAACTATCCTTTTCGAGGCACTCTTCTTCCCCTGCCTGACTCTCGGAAACATGGACCTCACTTTGCCCGTGAAAAATTCGTTTTGGTCAATGAAGTGTACGAGTTGGCAGTCTCACTGTCCTGTGAAACTGAAACTGATGCCCATCGCTCGGTTCGTCGACCGAGGGGCACTTCTCTTTTGCATTCTGACGAAATAACTGGTTGGGAGAATATATTTGATTTTCGTTTTATTATTGAAGACTTTTAGAACTTTCTCATGGTTGAGTATATTTGATTTTCGTTTTATACTTGAGAGACTTTTGGATGAATCTCAGGGTTGAGTATATTCGTTTTATACTTGACAGACTTTTGGAACTTTCACCGGGTTGAGCATATTTGATTCTCGTTCTATATTTGAGAGACTTTTGGAACTTTCTTAGGGTTAAGTATATTCGTTTTATACTTGAGAGACTTTTGGATCAATATCAGGGTTAAGTATATTCGATTTTCATTTTATACTTGAGAGACTTTTGGATCTTTCTCAGGGCTGAGTATATTTGATTTTCTTTTTATACTTGAGAGACTTTTGAATCTTTCTCAGGGCTGAGTATATTTGATTTTATTTTTATACTTGAGACACTTTTGGATCTTTCTCAGGGTTAAGAATATTTGATTTTCGTTTTTAAACTTCAGAGACTTTTGGATCTTTCTCAGGGTTGAGTATATTTGATTTTCGTTTTATACTTGAGAGACTTTTGGATCCTTCTCAGGGCTGAGTATATTTGATTTTCGTTTCACATTTGAGAGACTTTTGAATCATTCTCAGGGTTGAGTATATTTGCTTTTCTTTTTATACTTGAGATACTTTTGTAACTTTCTTAAGGCTGAGTATATTTACTTTTCGTTTTATACTTGAGAGACTTTTGGATCTTTCTCAGGGTTAAGTATATTTGATTTTCGTTTTCAAACTTGAGAGATTTTTGGATCTTTCTCAGGGTTGCATTTTTGTTGAATTATATCGTGCTATTTCTAAAACCAATTGAGTTTTCACTGATGTCATAATAACGAACTCAGCTTGAAATTCTCAGCATTTGTGCATTCCTTTTTTTCCTTATTCAGTCGGAGTCTTTCCCAGTTACTCTTGTCTATATTTATCCTACTGTGCTGCCAGTACTCATATGACATAATAATAGGCCTAAATCTGTCCTCTGCTCGTGTCAATTATTGTTGTCACTAGGATCATATTTTTAGACAAAATCTTTTAGTGAAACTACGTACCCAAAACTCCATTCTCACCTACTCTCCATTTGAGACCATTTGAGTCTTCTCAACGGGACATGTTTGCCGTCATCAGCATTGCTGTAGCCATTAGTCCTGCGGACAAAGCGACAAAACAAAGATATAAAAACAGATGTCTCAAGGTTTGATAAAAGCCATCTTAACGTATGCCTTCTGATTTCCCGTTTAGGTTTACATATAATATGTAGCTTCAGATTTCGTAAAAGAAGAAGAAGGAAGAAGAAGAAGAAGAAGAAGAGAGAGAGAGAGAGAGAGAGAGAGAGAGAGAGAGAGAGAGAGAAGGAAATGACGAAAAT
This sequence comes from Macrobrachium nipponense, assembly GCF_015104395.2. NCBI lineage: Eukaryota > Metazoa > Arthropoda > Malacostraca > Decapoda > Palaemonidae > Macrobrachium > Macrobrachium nipponense. The sequence continues at coordinate 33,974,491 of NC_061093.1, forward strand.
CCAACTCGTGAGGACGTAAGAGGAAGAAGTTAAAAAAATTCCCATTCATCGAACTTATTAAAGGACGGAGCAAAACCTGCTCACTATCAACGATAGAGAAAGTGAGGAATTTTACGCTGCTGAAAGAAAATATATTTTTTTTAAACCAATATACATTAATTCGTAATTCTCTCCTGAGGTTCGCATTCACTTCTCTATGCTTCACGAAGGAAAGCTACCCCTGAAGTCATGAATTCCTTTTATCCTCGTTGTCTGACTATTCCTCCTTTCATAAATATGTTTTACTGTTTATATTACTTGTATGTCTTTATTCCGCGGTTGCGGCCTTCCCGGACAACGACCACAAAGAGCCATAATCCAGTTAAAAGGAAAAGATGAGACCACTTGGCAGACCACATTGCCACTAGGGTTCTAAACCAACGAAAAGGTTTTCGCTGTATTTTCTTCTGTAATTTATACTACAGTTCGCCGTGAGTTCGGTACAGCAGATTAGTTTAGCTCAGTTGAAAAAAAGTGTCTCTTTGGTGGACTCAGGCTTCTGACTGATGTGTAAGTAGAGAGAGAGAGAGAGAGAGAGAGAGAGAGAGAGAGAGAGAGAGAGAATTGTCTATAATCGATCAGCTTTCTGATAGATAATAGATAGTTTGTTTTTAAACTTCTTTCGTTAAGCAACTCTCTATGCCGAGCAACAGACAGATTTTGGGCAAACTTCGCAGTCCCTCCTTCTGTTCCCAGCAGTGCAAACTTCAATCTAAACTTCTTGAAGGAATTCCGTAAGCAAACTTTTCTCCTTTGGGTGACCTAATGTGAGAATAAAGCATCCTTAAAGGGGAAATTTAACTTTTGTCAAACTAATTCTTCTCAAGCAAGAGTCTAAAAGAGAATAATTTTATTGCGATAAAGAAATAGAAAGGTTTTCAAGGGAATGTTCGTGATAAAACTGTAATTATGAATCTTTATAAAGCATATAAATCATTCATTCTGTAGGTATAAAGATTTTGTATTAGAAATGTGATCAAGATGAAAATGATCGTACTTAACCATAATAATATTGAGAAATCTTTCGTAGAAAAGACTTTTGAAGTGAAATACATTAAGTAATAAAAAGGCGTTTTTGGTCTAGCATAGGATGGGCGTCTCAGCTGTGAAATCATATGTTTTTCATTCTATCTTTGTCAAAAAAAAAAAAAATGTCTAGTTTTCCAAAAGAGTATAAATAACCATTTACGTGGTAACATCAGATGTTTTAATTCTCTAGTAGAGTAAATCTCGCATATTGTCTGCTTCGAAAATTAATATATATATATATATATATACATATACATATATATATATATATATATATATATATATATATATATATATGTATGTATGTATGTATGTATGTATGTATGCATACATACACATATATATGTACATATGTATATATACATACATATGCACCATAAGTGAAGAAAGAAGTCAAAGTTGGATTTCACCTCTAGCCGGAATTCCTATTCCTTGGAATTCCTATTGCCCGAAGAGGAAACCTTTTCCCTGAGTCAACAGCGCGTCTCTCCATGATATAATGAAAACCAAACACACCAATGACTGTATTACCTGGTAATCCAGTCTCGCGGTGAAGTTGCAGTCCGAATATTTATGGTTATCACCTAGAACTAACAATTATACCCATGAAATATTAGAGGAAGGTTTTTCCTGTAGACGATGCTGTATAAATACCACGAAATAGTACGTCATTTCAAAAGTTGCAGAATATCGTCACTGATTTAAAACTGCCTGGCTATGGCCTATATTCTACACGCTTTAAAAGCTGTGTAAAACCAGTGTTTAATGGTATACTGGGAGCAACACTAATTTAGGATCAATGGTTTTCGGGCATTTCCTTATATATGCATGCTTTTGAATAATAATAATAATAATAATAATAATAATAATAATAATAATAATAATAATAATAATAATAATAATAATAATAATAAATGCAGCTGAAACAGCAATCTCCTTCAGTAGAATAATAATAATAATAATAATAATAATAATAATAATAATAATAATAATAATAATAGAAAAATGCGCCTTAGTCAACATACAAAAAGGCAAAGTAACGAGAACTGAAGGGATAAAGCTACCAGATGGGAGCAACATCAGACACATAGATGAGACAGGATACAAATACCTGGGAATAATGGAAGGAGGGGATATAAAACACCAAGAGATGAAGGACACGATCAGGAAAGAATATATGCAGAGACTCAAGGCGATACTCAAGTCAAAACTCAACGCCGGAAATATGAAAAAAGCCATAAACACATGGGCAGTGCCAGTAATCAGATACAGCGCAGGAATAGTGGAATGGACGAAGGCAGAACTCTGCAGCATAGATCAGAAAACCAGGAAACATATGACAATACACAAAGCACTAGACCCAAGAGCAAATACGGACAGACTATACATAACACGAAAGGAAGGAGGGAGAGGACTACTAAGTATAGAGAACTGCGTAAACATCGAGAACAGAGGACTGGGGCAATATCTGAAAACCAGTGAAGACGAGTGGCTAAAGAGTGCATGGGAAGAAGGACTGATAAAAGTAGACGAAGACCCAGAAATATACAGAGACAGGAGAAAGACAGACAGAACAGAGGACTGGCACAGCAAACCAATGCACGGACAATACATGAGACAGACTAAAGAACTAGCCAGCGATGACAATTGGCAATGGCTACAGAGGGGAGAGCTAAAGAAGGAAACTGAAGGAATGATAACAGCGGCACAAGATCAGGCCCTAAGAACTAGGTATGTTCAAAGAACGATAGACGGAAATAACATCTCTCCCATATGTAGGAAGTGCAATACGAAAAATGAAACCATAAACCACATAGCAAGTGAATGCCCGGCACTTGCACAGAACCAGTACAAAAAGAGGCATGATTCAGTAGCAAAAGCCCTCCACTGGAGCCTGTGCAAGAAACATCAGCTACCTTGCAGTAATAAGTGGTACGAGCACCAACCTGAAGGAGTGATAGAAAACGATCAGGCAAAGATC
>NC_061093.1:33981838-33986838 GCF_015104395.2 Macrobrachium nipponense
TTGTAGAATTATTTACTTTTTCATATTGCTCTCACAATAGCTCTTTTCACCATATCTGCTTTTCATCGGAATCCAATACAAGTCGGCTTTTTCCTTGTCTCGAAATTCAGCAGCAATGACAATTGGTAGCCTTTACACGACAACGTGAATGTTAATGGTAGTTTCTAATGCTTTTGTCGGCTTGGTTAACATGCCAGCCATTCTTGCATATAGTAGAATTATACATCAATTCTACATATAGGTGCATGGGTAGATGAATCGTTTGCTGGAACGATGGATGATAATATCCATCCTCTTCATTAATGAAGATAAAAGGTATATACATGATTTGTACTAATCAACAAAATGAGCAAAACAACGTAATGGTTCATATACTGCCTCTAGCACAAGCGCATGCCGAACTGTTTTGTGGCTGTATTCATATTAGAAATCTTTTTCTGACATTTATATCTTTGGTAAGAGCAAGAACAAATTGTTATGTCTACGCAACAGCCTCTCGTAATGCCCTGGCCTTTCATATTTCAGAATTTATGCCGCTGATGGCCTGCCAGATAACTTTATCAGTGGGATTCTCATCTTTATAAGAGTAAAACCAGGAACTCGTGCGGTAAATATGTGACGCAGTCCTCAGTGACAGTAGAGAAACCATTTTACATGGCAAAAAGTTGTATTTATTATGAAGACGTTTCAACTTCCAATATTGATTATCTTGAAATTGTTTTATTGGTTGTGTAATATTTATCAGCCGGCTGATGTCTTAGCTACTTTCTACAGTCGGCTACTGTGAATACTCCTATCGCTCTAATCCTAAGCTTTACAATGATCTTGCCGTAAGAGTATCCTCTGCCTTTCAAAGTGGTACGTACCATCTTAGCGGAGGCAAGATCATGATTATCGCTTCTTGCAGTCGCAAACCCACATTTCCTTTCGCTTTTCTTAATTTTTTCCTTTCAACTAGGAAAATTAAAATCATCAGGTTACATTTTGGAATTATGAGATATCAGCTGTATATGATTATTGTTATATACGTATATCTCTATTATGAGATTTCCTCGATGAAAGAATAAAAGTATTTTTCCGTAGCCGTCAGTTCCGTAGATATAGTGTAAGAAGAGGCAAAATAAATTGAGATATGGAGACGTTGGTGTATAAAATGGAATAACAAAAAATATGGGAACAGGAACATTTTCCCACAGAGAGAGAGAGAGAGAGAGTGAGAGAAAAGGGATGGATGGGCGGCATGTAAGCAAGGGAATAAACTTCATATTCATTTGAGAGAGAGAGAGAGAGAGAGAGAGAGAGAGAGAGAGAGAGAGAGAGAGTGAGGAGGCACAAAGGGAGGGGTATAAAGTTCGTTCTCCGACGGGATATAGTATATAGCCCGAAATTCTTTGTATCGTCCAACTCGATCCCGAGGGATTTCCTCAACTTGTGATGAATGGCAGTGAAGGTCAGAGCTGGAATCCTCTCATCAAGGGAGAGAAACTTCTACGAATTGTTTATTATTTTTCATAATATTGAAGATACTGTATATTTCTAACACACCTGGGTTGGACGAGTGATTTACGAGTGGATTACGGTAGTTTATAATTGCATTATCAGAAAGAGAAAACTGATTACAACATATATAGAGGAGAGTCACTCAAATTTTTTTATTTGGTGAACAAAATATATATTTTCTTGTTACAGGCCCTGTAATAAGCTCGCCTACCAATTCGGTAGTCGCGAGTTCGACTCCCCGCTCTGCCAACGTTGAATCAGAGGAATTTATTTCTGGTGATTAGAAATTCACTTCTCGATATAAGTGGTTACGATCCCACAATAAGCTGTAGGTCCCGTTGCTAGGTAACCAATTGGTTCCTAGCCACGTAAAAATATCTAATCCTCGGGCTCAGCCCTAGGAGAGCTGTTAATCAGCTTAGTGGTCTGGTTTAAACCTAGCATATACTGAACTGCACACGCCTGGAAGAAATGCCCATTTTTCGATTGCACTGTAAAAATTGGCATAACCCATATCGCCAAAATTCTAATAGAATTACGATACTTTCTTTGCATTTTTTGCCAAACGCGAAATTAAAAGACAGCATTTATCTTTCCAGTTTGTATTTTTTCGATATGACCTTATGATTTTATACTATACTTTACGGAATTCTACACTACCACTAATGTCAGAAGCTATAAAGAAAAGCGCATACTATTAGAAAGCGTTCCCCTTGCCAACTATTCTTGGCTTCCTTGAATAATTCATTAATTCCACTAAGTGTCCTAGGGGTGAAGGACCTGTTGAGCATTTCTTGCTGTAAGATATGCACTTCTCCCATGCCATTTATTTTTCCTATTTTTGCAGGTGCCTATTTAATATTTCGCATTTTGTTCATCCTCCTCGTCCAGGGTTTGATACTCGATTTCTCGTGTTTTTAGTAAGTCAGTAAACACTGAAGCAAAAGGGAATATCAGTGATTTAGAATGTGTAACTCTTGTAACAATAAAAGACTTTGAAAATGGGACTAAATTGTAGCAATATTATTTGACACCACGTTGTTAAAATCGATTTATGAAGGCGCACACCACGATGTCAAAATAAATTTTTGAAACGACATATCACAATATTAAAATAAATTTATGAAGGCGCACACAACAATATTAAAATAAATTCTTAGCGAAGGCGGACACCACGATGTTCGAATGAATTTATGAAAACACACACCACGATGTTAGAATAAATTTATGAAGGCGCACAATACGGTGTTAAAATAAATTTATGAAGGCACACACCACGAAGTTAAAATAGATTTATGAAGGCGCATACCACGATGTTAAAATAGATTTATGAAGGCACACACCACGATGTCAAAATAAATTTAAGAAGGCGCACGTCCCGATGTTAAAATAAATTTATGAAGGATCACACCACAATTATCCCTATTGTGCTTAAAGTAAACATATAACGAATGAGAATATCAACGGGATTAGTTCCCGATGCTAAAATAAATCCGACATCGAAAATTATAAAAGGTTCATCTCCCTTAGGGCCTTAGAGGGTCCTCTACGCTCCTACATTTACTTTTATTTCTTCCTCCTGCATTTATCATCATTGCTATTGTTTGAAATAAGAAGAAATTCAATTGCTGCCGAAAAAGATTTATGCGACCTTTTGTGGCCACTGTTGCTGTCAATGTTATAGATCCCTGTCGATTAACTGTAATAAATTAAGATTGTACATCGTAATTTATGTGATGCTTCGAACTTCGACAAATATCTTTGATTTGCAATCAAATGGATTCAGCTAATTCATAAAGGATTCAACTTCTACTCAAGCTGATGAGAGAGAGAGAGAGAGAGATAGAGAGAGAGAGAGAGAGGTGGGGGGGGCGGGAGAGAGAGGGAGCAGTTTCTGTTGCAAGCCATCTACAAGATTAACTGGCTCTGATTTAAAATGTAACGTTTATTCCATTTCTTGATTGTCTCTGATGCACGAACATTATATTTGTGCAAAGGGAAAAATGATACATAACTGCTGGAAATACTGTCAATTTAAAATGTCATTCAGATTTGATTACTTGAATAAAATTAGAGTATATCCATTTCGACTTCATGAAATTTTGCGCCTAGGCAAAGTAAGCTTCATAATCCAATAGTTTGTAATTAAAAACAGTAAGCGTTTTTAAAGCCATGAAACCTTTGAGAAATGAAACCTATGTAATCCCTCGGCAGCCAAGGGTTTTTCAGTTATTTAAATGAAGCCTTAAATTTAATTGTATCTTTGCTTTACGTGATATTTCATAATGAATTCGTATTTTTTTTTACATTAATTTACGTCAAAAAAAAAAACTGCAACAACATTTGAAAAGAAATGAAGGGTACATTTCGTAGAAAGAAAATACAAGTTTAAGTAGAATCTTTCTTTTGCTGCAAATCATGGTCGTAATTATAGACATATAAATATTTCACCCAATGATTATTACAATCCACAGTGATATACTTTAGCTGCAATCACCGTTTATTTGCAATTCATGCCGTACTCAAATACTATTTTGGATAGCATGATCATGATATTTCAATTATATCTCATTCTTTAGATCGAAAATGAAACATCTGGGCATAAAACTAACGTGTCTCCTTCTCGGTGTTTTCCAATCTTTCCTTAACTAAAAACCCACATCAGTTTACCCGAGCGTCAAGGGACAAATATGTCTACGTGCATGCTCACACATACTTAGGGGATAATTACTTCCAGCATGGAAGTCTAGGCGAACAAGAGTTGGGCACGGAAGCTCCTTTCAACAAGGATATGTGGCAAACAAATATCCTCGTTTACACAATCCTGCTTTTGTGCACTTTCTAAAATACAATAAGGACTTCTTTAGAACCTTTATCTTATGGAAGCAGTTTAGTTTGCACATCCTACAAGTTGGATGAAGAAATAACATTTCGTTCATAGTCACAAAGAGGCTCCTATATCATACATACATACATGCATACATACATACATACATATATATATATATATATATATATATATATATATATATATATATATGTGTGTGTGTGTGGGTGTGTGTGGTGCGTGTGTGTGTGTTGTGTGTGCGTGTTTTGTGTGTGTGTGTGTGTTGTGTGTTGGTGTGTGTGCCGGTGTTTTTACTATATATACACATTTTTTATATCTACAATATATGTAGCGTATAAATGCCGTCTTTTTTAAATACTTTCAAACTTTTCAACACTGACTTTGTAATCATTAATTGCAAAAGTAGGCGGTTTACCTCAGGAAATTCATTTCGACTAGTCTCAACAAAAGACTCAACATTTGAAACGAGTTTTCCAGTTATATTTTCAGCTTCCATTTCCATTTCAGTTCTAGACACTGTAATCAAGTTAATGAAAAATTGCAAGTAACTTTCCAGTTCACTCATGAATCTCTGAATGTGAGTTATCCTATAAAAGGGCAACAGGCGCAATGAGCTGCAAACATTTTGTACTGCACTGTATCTTACAGTATT
>NC_061093.1:33991838-33999338 GCF_015104395.2 Macrobrachium nipponense
TGGAACAACACATGGGAGTCATGTGGGAGAGGACGTGTCTGATATTCTTCCATTTGCATTTGAAAAGCCAAAACGTGCTTTCTTTTATAACCTCTTTCTAGGCTGATACAAGAAATATTCGGCTTATTGCCTGGAGTTTTATATTATGTCTATTTTTTTCCATTTAATACACTTCAAATATTCATAATTACCACTGAATGCCTGATAGTGGCCCCCCTTTCTACCAACTGTAATATTAAATCAATTGAGATGTTAAATCTTTAAAGGCTGAGATCATTTAGCATTCAGAACTGTGATAATCCTGCAAAATGTCAACTGCAGAGCTTGCATCACTCATAATTTTATAGGTCTATACTAAGAAATTGAAGTTTAATAAAATAATGTTAAGAGGTGACGCTTAGGCGTGGAACTGAATCTGCTTTCACCGCTTAAATGAAATATAATTTGATGACATTTTTAGACAATCATTTTAAAAATGTAGATTTCTGTTTACTATCTCAAATTTGCAGCCTTACAGAGATAATGCAAAATGTTATGTATGTTATAATAAGCATAAGTGTTTATCCCCGTTTTATTGTTAATTTACTGTTCTTCAGTGGTGAATACGAAGAGCAAAAATGTTGCAGTAGGCAGCGTCTATTCAGCAATAACTTTCCATAATTCTTCCTATTATCTTAGATAAATCATCTCGCATATGAATCTTAGCTGTTACAGATGAATACAAATAGCTTCGAAGTGATTAGAAACAATATTTTTTCTTACTTTACGCAAATAGTATCCTGAGGGAACCAAAGTTTCGGAAAATAGAATTTCTCTTTTACAGTCCTCCATGCGATGTAATCATGTCTCCACTGCCTCAAAGAATCCAACTCTCAGGGGAAGTACTAAAAGCCAACAGCCAGCCATTTGCTCTGAAATATAACGAGAAAGTCACTCAGCGCTAAATCTGAATCTAAAAGTCAAAAGTGAGATTAATTCTACAGCGGTTAGTAGCATCGTGTAATCATAGAAACAGTTTCTTTTTCCCCTAATGGTTTTTTTTTTTCTCCCCAAAAAGGTTCCAAAAAGAAGGGGGAAAGGGGGGAAATTGGGACTAAGATTCTGCTTGAGAAATATCAAGTCTCTGAGCATATCCGTCGTTTCTAGTAGCTATTTTTAGCTGTGTTGTTTTCTGTCCCGTAAAAAAAGGCTGGAAATAAGTGTGCGTTTCTCCAGAAATATCAGGTAGTCATTTCTAAGTGAACGTTACAAAACTGTTTTTATCGTTAAAAGTGTGATAACATGATTAAATGTTTTGAGAACGCTGTAAAACGTTGCTAAACATTAAAGATAATATTTCAACCCCAGCCACAGGACTCTGCAAACTGCTTCGTCTGAACTGACGAATTCTAATTTGCATTACTCAGTAAAATATTTACTTGGACTTTTAGTCTCCTGATAGGATTAGACCAAAGCCACGCTGTATTTAGTCTTATGGAAAATGGAGGAAGGCGTTAATATTGAAAAATATGGACAGCTACAACATTTTTCAGAAAAGGAAAAATGATGCAATTCAATATATTGAATTCAGGGATTAAGTTAAGAAGACATTAAAGGTAATTTTTCATCTCGCAGTCACAAAAATTTGTAAGCTGCTTCGTCTTGGTAGTCGACATCTGTGTGAGTATATACAGACATATATATATTATATATATATATAGTATATATATAATAATATATAATTACATTATATATATAATATGTGTGTGTGTGTGTGGTGTGTGGTGGTGGTATATATATTAATATATAAATATATATATATATATATATATATATATGTGTGGTGTGTGTGTGTGTGTGTGTGCTGGGTGTTTGTGGTGTGTGTATAAAAATATATATATCACTCAGTGCAAATTATAAGCTTCGTTTTTTTAGCTGTGAGGACTATTCGTGAAAAATGAAAACAAAAGAAGAATACTAACAATTTCTTGTGAGGATCGAGAGCACGTTGTTAGGGAAAATGGTCTCTGGTCTAATCTCTTCAAGGAAAGGAAACTTGACTGAATTGGAGCGAAGTGGAATTTCACGAAGGCAGAGATGCATTCTCTGTACTTATATGGCTCGAGAACTAACAGATGATAAAACAATGGACCACCTCCCAAAGTGCAATTAGAGAGACAGAAAGAGATAAATTTCTTTTTATGTATAGAAAATATTTTCAAAGCTTGGTACTGGCACATCATTTCGTGCAATATATGAAAGTAAATCTTTCTAAAGTGTTTGCTGATTATTTGCCAGTCTTGGCATCTTAAACCTATACCCAGTTCTTTTTCATTTACATCAAACCGTTCTTTCAGCTCGAAGTCAACTCAGTTCTACCTCCAGTGGATGTGCGTCTCTCTCTCCTCTTTGTACAATTCGTACCTAAGACTAATAAGTTTTTTTGTTTTTCTTCTAGATAGTATGTTGATTTTATCCAGAGAAGTTATCCTTTCTAACGAAGCCGTATTTCCTTCACTTGCTGCCAGAAGGACAAATTCTCTGGATTTTAAGCCAGTGGGCTTGTGTATAGTATAGATAAAAAGCCCGTATCGTCCAAAATATTCCCCACAGAGCACACAAAAATTAAACTTTACCCAATTTTTTTTTTTTTTTTTTTTTTTTTTTTTTTTTTTTTTTGCTTTTATTGCTTAAATACATATGTACTGTATTTTGATATACTGTTTGTCCAAATAAAACATCAAATCAAGTTACATACCTCTTCCCAACATAAGAAAATGGAAGTCCAAGGAATATCAGATGGCATTACTATCTACTCTCTCATTCACATCTTCAGAGCAAACACATTAAGGCCCTTATTTGAACTCTCCCAATAGTAACCTGATAAAACAGTTTCTCTTTTCATCTTTTCTCATTTCGTTTCATAAACCAGAAATAGACGTCTGGAGCAAGTTATTTTTAGCAATTCTTTGTGGATATAAAACATATAAAAAATATATAGTTCTCGGTTTATTTTAGTGTAGATTTTTTTCAAGTGCCAGTGTGCACTTGGCCTCAATAATCACAACAAAACTTTTTTTTTTCGATCATTTTTTGACTGAACTCTGCCTTATGCTATTACGTAATTCCATTGTAAATCCAGATCAGCTCTGAAGAGGACCATGGATGGTCGAACATCCGTTGGTTATTGGAATGAATAAATATGACAGTATTCTATTGTACCATCGCTTGAAAACCAAGCAAGTGTTCAAAATTTTTCCGATGGGCCTATATTACTTTTTTATATGATCTTCCTCTCCAAAATAACACCTATTTCCTTGGTCCTTACAAACTTTCTCCTGCTGAAAAAAAAATTGTCTTATTAAACTATTCCACTATCTTCCACAGTCAACCCACCCCATAACTCAGCCCTTCGACCCTCCTTTTATCTGATATATCCACTTTCAAACACCTATGTGAATCAACTGCTTTTATTCCTCTACCCACCATGTTATTAACAACCATTGCTACACCCGACTGTCTTCACTTACACCCTCAAAACTCAAAAGCAACTCCTGTACACGTACATTTACACGTATGTATTCATATATATAACTGGAATATTTTATTCACTGGTGAGTTGTCAAAAGCTTTACTTTTTCTTCTAAACAACTCCTACTTTCATCTAATGAGAAAAAAATTTTCTTTCGTTAAAATCGTGTATGATGGTCTTGAGCGCAGAAAGGTACCGCACCTGGGAGGAGGGAGGGAGAGATCAAAGGGTCTGTGGGCTCATTTTTGAGGGTTTCTAGGAAATTTTCACTTTGATGCATTTCTCTGTGATCCTTATGATCCAAAGAGATTCGTTCCCAGGAGTCATCCGATTATATTGGGCTTCGTCACGCTGGATGCTTTAAAGACTAGAGGTCAAAATAGAGATTACAAATCCTCTTTTTCCAGTGGTTATCCAGTTTGGGGTAGAGAACATAACATTATTAAAAATGTGAATGAATGTTACAGGCGAACGGTTCTGTAATATCCTTTTTATGTTAATGAATGCAATCACTCAGAATATTACAAGTTCAACAACGATAGTTTACTCCAATAACTTAGCAAAAAAAAAATATCGAAGAACCCAGGTTTAGGTCTAGTGAGAATATGAAAAGCAATGAAGGAAGGTAGAAACTCGATCCATTCATTTCATTACAAGTATATAAAATGCATCTATAATCTATAATAATAAAATAAGAGTTAGTCTTCTTTGTCCGCCCTGTGGCGGGGACGGTGTATGGTGGGATTTGACCTCAGATTCTAACGAGTTCATGCTTGCAACCCGCCCCCCCCCCCCCCCCACCTCTCTTTTTTTCACTTTTATCAGGTGTGAATATTGTTTTCCAGTCGTCTCATGTTCGTTTGTGTTGTCAGTCTAGTATGTATTCTGTACATGTTAGACCTTTAATATTACGTTGTCTACAAGATTTCCTAGGCGAAAGCGGATTGAATTTAACCTAGTGTTTCATTTCCCTAAGCGACACACATATATAAACACTGGCGCATATATATATATATATATATATATATATATATATATATATATATACTTATATATTATATATAGATATCTATTAATATCGATATGTATATATAACGTTATATATATATATATATATATATGTATATATATAAATATATATATATATATATATATATATGTATATATATGTGAACATATATCTATACATTTTATATATATATATGTATATATATATATATATATTGATATATATATATAGTATATATATACATATATATATATATATAATATATATATATATATATATTATATATATATATATATATATGCATATATATATAGACAGACAGAGAAAGAGACAGACAAAGAAAATATCTTACATAAATCGGTGGCTGAGAGTTTAAGCAACGACAAATTCTTTTAAGAGGATTCCAACGCAATCCTCAAAGCTCAAGAACATCTTACCTCGGCCTGAATCGACGGTACTAATCGTCAGAAACCTTTTGGCAAAGGCCTAAGGAGACCCCATTCAAAGCCTATTCAGACCGGCTGCGGTGCATTTGTATGGGATAGATTTACATATTTAATTCGTTAAGGGAACATCGGTTCGTGCGGCAATTGGCGAATGTTGGTGCTTGGTGCTTTGTTTATTTGTTTTATTTGTTTGTCTAATTGCCTAAGGAATTTAAAATTTTTGGCCATTACTGGTACGGTGGCCAAAATCAATTTTAGAGTCTAGTTTTGTTATTACGTGTAGGCAGTGACGGCAAATCTCATCATTCGATCATGCACTTATATCTGTTTAAGTGAATTTTGCACTATCAAGAATTATAAGTTTAGATTTTCTAGAAACTGCCGTTTAAAAATAGATTTAATCTCACATGAAGACAAGAACTAACCATGCTTTAGAGTTTAAATGATCAGGTGTATACGTAATATATATATATATATATATATATATATATATATATATATATATATATATATATATATATATATATATATATATCACTAGCAACACGTGAAGATTGTATATCAAGAGCCAGCAGGAAAAATGAAAAGCAGCAGTTCCTAGCGCTTTCGTGTATTCTTGATACACCTCATCAGGGTACAGTATATAAAAGAATGAAAAATAGCTCGAAATATCAAAGGTAAACATAAAAACAAAAAAAGTAAAATACAGAACAATCAAACAGCCTAGTCAAGAAGCAAATGGCCCACAGCCTAGAATTACACTTAAAGGAAAACAACAAATGGAAATGGAACTACTAAGCAGTCAAATTGACATAGTTACGAAGTTGTCAACAATACATTTTGTAAGCCAGGTTATCTAGTTTATATTGTCCGTTGCTAATATTAAAAACACTACTTGACTTATATTTTTTATTATACTAGATTTTATAATGTTTCTTTTAATAATGTCTCTACAAAATAAAATTTCCTTTGAATTGTTCCAATTAATTGCGTGATTAAAATTATTCATATGTAAAAAGAGAGCACTCGATGTACTTCCTACACGTACACAATATTTATGTTGATTTAATCTTGATGCCAGTAATTTGTCACTTTGACCAATATATTTTTTTATCACAATCTCTGCATGGAATTTCGTAAATGCAACCCGTTTGTAAATTTGGAGAGTTCCTTATTAAAATTGTTCTTACAGACTAAGTGTTACTAAAACAACGTTAACATTAAAAACTTTGCAGAGGCCAGGTACTACGTCGTACCTCTAAGTAAATGGGGATACAATCCACAATGAAGTAAAATCCTCTTTGTAGTTTTAAAATATATATTTCTTGTACAGGATTAAAAGCTTTCGACCATCAACTGTGGTCTTGTTCACTAAAATGACATTTTAGTGAACAAGACCACAGTTGATGGTCGAAAGCTTTAATCCTGTACAAGAAATATATATTTTAAACTACAAGAGGATTTTACTTCATTGTGGATTGTATCCCCATTAAAAACTTTAAATATTTTTTGGCAAAGAAAGAAACCTGTTGTCAAAAGGTAAAACAAGCACATTACTATGGTCAAAAGCCTGTACATGGTCCACTGCATAAAATGTTTTCTTAGCCTTTCTTAAAGCAACATCAACTAAAAATGCCGGATACTTCAATTTAAAAGCAATATCATAAATCTTGGTAATCTCGTCTTCTAAAAATTCAGGACAACAAATTCTTAAAGCTCTTAAAAACATGGAAGAGAATACAGAGAGTTTAACTTTCAAATGGTGATTGGAGTAAAAGTGAATGTAAGAACATACATTTGTAGGTTCCTAAAAACCGAAATTTAAATCTGTTACCCTGTCTATGCATGCACACTTACATCTAAAAATGGCAAAACTGAATTAATTTCCTCCTCAAATGTGAACTTTATAGAGGGAATCAGCGCATTTAATCTAATTAAAAATCGGTTCACATCCTCACACAAAGGCCATACACAAAATATGTCATCGACATACCTAAACCAAAGAACATTCGCAGATAAAATATTTGATAGAAGTTTCTTTTCAAAAAACTCCATGTAAATGTTGCTTAAAATGGTGTCAGTTTGCAGAGAAAATTCGTATTTATCCAACTCATCAGTTAACATGTTATCAGGTCGTCAACTGGAACTTAGTAAAAAGGGAAACTACATCAAAGCTAATCATTTTAAATTCGAAATTAATGTAACAGCTTCTGAGACGGTTTACAAAATCCACATTATTTTTTACTGAAAATCCTGAAATTTTTCCTATAAGAGTTGACAATTCACTGACAAGCCACTTTGACAAATTATAAGTGATGACCCTACAGAACTAATAATAGGTCGTACAGGGTTATTTTGTATTGTTGACAACTTCGTAACTATATAATTGACTGCTTAGTAGTTCCATTTCCATTTGTTGTTGTCCTTTAAGTGTAATTCTAGGCTGTGGACCATTTGCTTCTTGACTAGGCTGTTTGATTGTTCTGTATTTTACTTTTTTGTTTTTATGTTTACCTTTGATATTTCGAAGCTAT
>NC_061093.1:34001838-34021838 GCF_015104395.2 Macrobrachium nipponense
AATTATAATTCCTGCTAAGCACACAAGTGCAGTCACTCAGCAATGTCTTTAATATTAAAAGATTCCATTCATTTCTTCAGCTTCATCATTATACGTCACTTTGTATCTTGTTGAAGCTGATTAATAATCCAACTTTTAATTCTCTGCCATAAGTTTTAATTTCTTTCCCATGTCCTCATTTAAGAGATTGAGGTTTGATGATAATTGGCTCCAACTTTCATGGTAAGTTCTAGAAGTTTTTGCATCGCATTATTCAGCCGGGGTTTTAAAAATCTCTCTCTCTCTCTCTCTCTCATACTGTATAGTGTAAGCATTCTCCTATGTATTTATATCCTGTTTCTGGTTGAATGGACGTAGCTATGGGGCAAAGTTTACAATCATATATTAAGAAACACTGAAAATGATAAAGACTTGACATACGATTCTACGCGCACACATAAAAACACACATATATATACATATCGGCATCCAGTTTTTTCATCCGGGTCCTTTCCAGGTATCCTATGATTACGGGCACAATTTCCACTGGCATATCCCATATCCTTCTTATTTCAGCTTTCAGCTCTTGATACTGGTCAATTATTATTATTATTATTATTATTATTATTATATTATTATTATTATTATTCAAAAGCATGCATATTTAACGAAATGCCCGGAAACAATTTATCCTAAATTAGTGCTGCTCCCAGTATACCATTAAACACTGGTTTTGCACAGCTTTTAAAACGTGCAGAATATAGGCCATAGCCAGGCAGTTTTAAATCAGTGACGATATTCTGCATCTTTTGAAATGACGCACAATTTCGTGGCCTTTATACAGCATCGTCTACTGGAAAAACTTTCCTCTAATATTTCATATGAGTATAATTGTTAGTTCTAGGTGATTACTATAAATATTCGGACTGCAACTTCACCGCGAGACTGGATTACCAGGTAATACAGACATTGGTGTGTTTGATTTGCATTATATCATGAAGAGACGAGCTGTTGACTCTGGGAAAAGGTTTCCTCTTCGGGCAATAGGAATTCCAAGGAATAGGAATTCCGGGTAGAGGTGAAATCCAACTGTGACTTCTTTCTTCACTTATGGTACACGTAGGTTAAGTAATTCACACACACATTTATATATATATATATATATATATATATATATATATATATAATATATATATATATATATATGTATATATACATATATATATATATGTGTGTATACATACATACACACACACACGCACGCACACACACACACACACACACACACACATATATATAATATATATATATATAGTATATATATATATATATATATATATATATATATTATATACATTATATATATATATATATATATATATATATATATAATATATATATATTATATATATATATGTGTATATATATTAATTTTTGAAGCAGAGAATATGCGAGATTTACTTTACTAGAGAATTAAAACGTCTGATGTTACCACGTAAATGGTTATTTATACTTTTTTGGAAAACTTGACATTTTTTTTTTCTTTTGACAAAGATAGAATGAAAAATATATGATTTCACAGCTGAGACGCCCATCCTATGCTAGACCAAAAAAACGCCTTTTTATTACTTAGTGTATTTCACTTCAAAAGTCTTTTGTACGAAGATTTATCAATATTGCTATGGAAATGTACGATCATTTTCATCTCGATCACATTTCTAATATAAAATCTTTATACCTACAGAATGAATGATTTATATGCTTTATAAAGATTCATAATTACAGTTTTTTCATGAACATTCCCATGAAAACCTTTCTATTTCTTTATCGTTATAATAGCATTCTCTTTTAGACTCTTGCTTGAGAAGAATTAGTTTGACAAAAGTTAAATTTCCCCTTTAAGGATGCTTTCTCCTCACATTAGGTCACCCAAAGGAGAAAAGTTTACTTACGGAAGTCCTTTAAGAAGTTTAGATTGAAGTTTGCACTGCTGGGAACAGAAGGAGGGACTGCGAAGTTTGCCTAAAATCTGTCTGTTGCTCGGCATAGAGAGTTGCTTAACGAAAGAAGTTTAAAAACAAACTATCTATTATCTATCAGAAAGCTGATCGATTATAGACAATTCTCTCTCTCTCTCTCTCTCTCTCTCTCTCTCTCTCTCTCTCTCTACTTACACATCAGTCAGAAGCCTGAGTCCACCAAAGAGACTTTTTTTTCTCCAACTGAGCTAAACTAATCTGCTGTAGCGAACTCACGGCGAAACTGTAGTATAATAAATTTAGAAGAAAATACAGCGAAAACCTTTTCGTGGTTAAGAACCCTAGTGGCAATGTGGTCTGCCAAGTGGTCTCATCTTTTCCTTTTAACTGGATTATGGCTCTTTGTGGTCGTTGTCCGGGAAGGACGCAACCGTGGAATAAAGACATACAACTAATATAAACAGTAAAACATATTTATGAAAGGAGGAATAGTCAGACAACGAGGGTAAAAGGAATTCATGACTTCAGGGGTAGCTTTCCTTCGGGAAGTATAGAGAAGTGAATACGAAACTCAGGAGAGAATTCCGAATTAATGTATAAAGCATTGGTTTAAAAAAAAAAAAAAAAAAAAATTCTCTCAGCAGCGTAAAATCCTCACTTTCTCTTTCGTTGATAGTGAGCAGGTTTTGCTCCGTCCTTTGATAAGTTCGATGAATGGGAACTTTTTTAATTTCTTCCTTTTACGTCCTCACGAGTTGGGTTTTCGTCAGTTCCTTCTGTCTCTTTATATCTTTACTTCTCTCTCTCTCTCTCTCTCTCTCTCTCTCTCTCTCTCTCTCTCCTTCTTCTTCTTCTTTTTCTTCTTCTTCTTCTTCTTCTTGTACGAAATCTGAAGCTACATATTATATCTAAACCTAAACGGGAAATCAGAAGGCATACGTTAAGATGGCTTCCATTTAATCTTGAGATACCTGTTTTTATATTTTTTGTTTTGTCGCTTTGTCCGCAGGACTAATGGCTACAGCAATGCTGATGACGGCAAACATGTCCCGTTGAGAAGACTCAAATGGTCTCGAATGGAGGCTGGGTGAGAATGGAGTTTTGGGAACATAGTTTCACTAGAAGATTTTGTCTAAAAATATGATCCTAATGACAACAATAAGTGACACGAGCAGAGGAAAGATTAAGCCTATTATTATCATATGAGTACTGGCAGAACAGTAGGATAAATATAGACAAGAGTAACTGGGAAAGACACCGACTGAATAAGGAAAAAAAGGAATGCACAAATGCTGAGAATTTCAAGCTGAGTTCGTTATTATGACATCAGTGAAAACTCAATGGGGTTTAGAAATAGCACGATATAATTCGACAAAAATGCAACCCTGAGAAAGATCCAAAAATCTCTCAAGTTTGAAAACGAAAATCAAATATACTTAACCCTGAGAAAGATCCAAAAGTCTCTCAAGTATAAAACGAAAAGTAAATATACTCAGCCTTAAGAAAGTTACAAAAGTATCTCAAGTATAAAAAAAAAATCAAATATACTCAACCCTGAGAAAGATCCAAAAGTCTCTAGAGTATAAAACAAAAATCAAATATACTTAACCCTGAGATTAATCCCAAAGTTTCTCAAGTATAAAACGAATATACTTAACCCTACGAAAGTTCCAAAAGTCTCTCAAATATAAAACGAAAATCAAATATGCTTAACCCAGTGAAAGTTCTAAAAGTCTCTCAAGTATAAAACGGAAATCAAATATACTCAACCATGAGAAAGTTCTAAAAGTCTCTCAAGTATAAAAACAAATATAAAATATACTTTCCCAACTAGTTATTTCGTACCAGAATGCAAAAGAGAAGTGCCCCACTCGGTCGAACAAATCGAGCGATGGGGCATTCAGTTTCAGGTTTCACAGGGAGGGGGGGGAGTGAGACTGCCAACTCGGGACGCTTGAAAGACCAAAAAGAATTTTTCACGGGCAAAGTGAGGTCCATGTTTCCGAGAGTCAGGCGGGGGAAGAAGAGCGCCTCGAAAAGGATAGTTATGTCATGAACGACTACATAAATCAGTGGAGAAACCTTCTCTCGAAAATGGTTTGCTATCAGTCTTGGTAATAATGCTAATGGCAGATGTGAATCAAGATGGCGAGATCATCTTAAATTTTGATGATTGTTAATGAAACAAAGGTTGATTTGGGTTTTTGTATGTATATATATATATATATATATATATATATATATATTATATATATATATATATATATAAATTCTATATATATATATGTGTGTGTGATGTATATATATAATCATACATATATATATATATATATTTTATATATACATTTACATACATATGTATGTATGCATGTATATACACACAAAGATATGTGTGTAGATATATATATTATATATATATATATATATATATATATATATATATATATATATCTATATATATACATATATATATATTGCGAGAATATTCTTTGCATTTGAAATCCTGCATTAAAATTCTGATATGAACTACACCTGTATATCCACAATAAAAGGAAGCAAAACACGCCCCTATAAAATTCGTTCATTTGCAATAAACGACTGAACCGTCTCCCTAAATCATGTCCAGAGGAAATCTCCTGCGAAACTCGTGTTTAGTTTCGGCAAACTTAAAAACCTTTCAATTGAAATAGAATCGGAATGGTTGCAAAGGAATGTTTAGAACGTTCTAATGGAGCATTAACCGGGGTTCTCATTCCGACTAGAACGTTTTTATCAGTTTTTTTTTATAAAATTGAATTAATTAGGAAGGTCATTCTGTACTCTGATTTTTTTATTAAGTCATTTCACATTTATTTTCTTGTATAAGATTCTCATTATAGATGTAGCTCGTCATATCTTTGCTTCCATATGACTAAACTACGAGGAAATGCCCCATTAGATCAACTGGTATGCACTGTTATGTGTTGGTCTCTCTCTCTGTTCTCTCTCTCTCTCTCTCTCTCTCGTCTTCTCGGAATATATCTAAGATATTTGTCAGCACATTTTTTCGTTTATCGGTGGCCCAAACACGCCCCCCCCCCCCCTTGTTCCCTTCCCCCTCCCGCAGAGGCCGATGTTGGACCATGAATCATTCGAAGCCTGTGATATATGGTCTTTTGGCTCTCGGGATTGTTCCCCAAATACTGCTACAAACGAGATACCAGCGCCAGCAACAAAAAGGACTTTAAACCCCTCGGGGGGGGAGGGGGGGGCCTGACGAGGTGACAGGGTCTTTCGTAATTAACATGTTAGAAAAATGGAAGGGACCCACCATATGTGTAAAGCGTTTGAGTCTAATTACACTCTCTCTCTCTCTCTCTCTTTCTGTATTTTGCAAGGAATACCTTTAATCATAAGGTACTTTTTTATTATGAAAAAAATTAGAGATGCCAGTAAATAAAACATTGTGTACCTAATTTTGTAACGGATATAGATCCGGATTGAAAAAATAATTACAAACGTGATTGTGCGTTAATTATTTCAAAACCGCACATATTACTTGCATAATAGGAGTGTGAACTTAGTATTTTTGGGGGAGGGATACTACTAAGTTAGTAGTTCCTGCCCTATCTCGACACAAGTGTTGCTGATGATGCATTACTCTAGAAAAAACAACCTTATTGTCAGGAAATTGGGCTGCTCTTCCTGGAGCATATTCCTCGGTAAATAAGAATTTTATTCACTGTCAACATTTCCTTTTATATACTTTGCCTTGGATAGGGTTATTTGTTTTATAGTTGTGTTTTACGACCCTTGTTGGGCCGTGGTGCAGGTTTTTTCTGCACTAAAGGATGTACACTCAGTGTTGTTAGAGTATCCAGCAAAAAAGTCCATGAGACGAAAACACTCAGGAAAACTCAACAATATTTATTACAAAGAAAATAATCAAAGTCAACCTTGTGACTGCCAAGGACAAACTCTAGTCCTTAAATAATCCCTTGGGATTCCTAACTTCTAAAAAAACTAAGCCCTAAACAGAGATAATAGAGAGAAACACATGAATGCAAATACATCAAAATATAAAATATAACTGGCCAGATCAAAATGAATAAATTAACCAATACCTATAACTAAATAGGATAGGAAGGAAGGCGAAGAGTAATAGTGAGAAAACACTTAATCTCCTACCTATGTTTATAATCTAAACTTAGTATTATATAAACAAATATAAAAAGCCACGAGGCTGTTAACATCATAAGAATTTATAAATTATAATCAAACAAACAAAAGGGCAAATCCCAACTGTCTCAACAGTTCATTATAAGAGAACTATATATAAAAATAATAATAACAACAAAAAAATATCTCCTCACACTCAGAAGGGGAGTCCGTGATCCAGGACTAATAATAAAGGTCTTGCCTTACAGTAGGCCGTGATCCAAATAATTTCAGAACTCTGCTGACCGGGGAGTACAGAAGCACCAGGAAAGAGGAGTCGAGAGGTCCTGCACGACCATACAAAAAAGAACGCTTACCTGGGATCTGTCTCCCTACTTGACTTCTGACGGGCATCAAGGCCCCCACAGCTGCAATAACCAAGGCGTCCTGGAAAAGCAAATGCTTCTAACACCTCAGGAAAACTCTTCCACTGAGGTGGCAGTGAGTAAGTTCGCAGGTGGCACAAATCACCTGCAATACAACGCAGGACGCAACACCGCAGGTGGCCAGAAGCCGTACCTGCGAAGGACAGCACTCAAAGTACAGCGACACAAACACCGAGGTGGCCAGAGGTGTACCTGCGAAGGGCGGCTCAAAGTACTCCCAAAAGCGTCGATAAAATATATTAAGAGCGGCAGCTGCAGAGCAGAAAAGGGACAGCCTCTGTAGATAGCCCGAACTGGTCTGCCAAACACTCGCTCTGTCTCTTCTCCCACCTCCTTCACCGAGGACTCCAGTCACGTACCCAAACGTAAACAAAAAAGATACAAGTGTTAAAAGGGTAATTCAAAAACTTTAACGAGCGGGGAGGAGGCGCAAAATCACCACACTACAACTTAACTTTCGTAATATATATACAATACAAATTTCCTTAAAAATAAATACTTAAATACTAAATGCCTTAATATTAAATGTTACAAAATCACAAGGTTGGACTAAAAACTGAAAAATTACGTTAACATCTGATACCTTCCTCCCCGAAAAAAAAAAAAATTAAGCCAGAAAATTTTTTTTATAAATGTAGTACTAACAAACCTGTAAGGAAAGAATAAAGACAATCTACAACAGGCAAACATACAATAATAGAGCAACAAATCTGAAAACCAAAATTATATTACATCAACAGAAAATACATTGGGGGGGGAATGCAAACCAAAAGCTTTATATAGCTTACCATTATTTTAAAGATCAAGTGATAATACCATACTCTGAACCCAAAGACAAGGCATGGCAAAGGACAGACATGACATAACAATACCCATAGTTTAAACAGGATCATAAAAGTCACAAATCAACCAAGTCTAAGGAAACCAACCTACTTAACTTTACCTAAATAAACTTACAGGCACACACAGGCCTACACCTTAACCTACAATACACGAACAATATAGTCCAAAAAGTCATTATATATAATCATCAATTCAAAGTCCAAAGTATATTGTGACAAATCAATAATTGGCTAGGAACCAAGGGCAATATCATAAAATATTAAGAGTGTATAAACTTCATACAAACCTCAACAACTGGCAGTCGCCAAACCGTATAATAAAAATAAACAGGTATTAACAAATAAACCTACTAAATTCAAACCTATAAAACTTGCAGGAACATTGAAACCATAATATATTCAAAAAATAATTTTTTTCATATAACCTATTGGAGAAACGAGCAGGGTGACGTACGAGAGAGAAAGGCAAACTAATCAATTTCGGGAAAGGGCATCAGGAATCTTATTTTCGGAACCCTTAATGTGCTTTATCACCAATTTAAATTCTTGAAGAAAGAGGGCCCAGCGCAAGATCCTCTGGTTGGCTCCTTTCATCCGTTCAATAAAAACCAGTGGGTTATGATCAGTCCAGACCTCTATGGGAAAAGAAAAATTAGTTACATAGGGTTTAAAGTGCATAAGGGTGCGGACCAAAGCAAGGGCTTCTTTTTCAATTGTTGAGTATCTTCTTTCTGCCGCCAATAACTTACGACTGAAATAAGATACCGGGGTGAACTTCACCATCCTCATTCCTTTGAAAGAGGACACCACCAATTCCTACATCACTGGCATCCACAGCAATGATAAAATGGTCTTTGAAAATCTGGGGAAATTAAAATGGGGTTAGTCAACAACACAGATTTAAGCTTATTAAAAGCTTCCTCACACTGCTGCGACCAAAAGAATTTCTGACCCTTTTCTAGGAGTTTTGTAAGAGGATGAGCAAGGTCTGAGAAATTTCTAACGTACTTTCTGTAATAGCCAATCATACCTAGAACCCTTCTCACCTCTCTGACATTACTTGGGCTTTTCAAATTAATAATAGCCTCGAGGTTAGCTTGTTTCGGAGCCACCTGACCCAAACCAACCTCGTGACCCAAATAACAAACCTTAGTCTTACCAAATTCACACTGGCTAAATTTACAAACCAAACCAGCAGACCTAAGAGCCTCAAATACTTTACGCAACCTTACCAAATGCGTATGCCAGTCATTGCTATACACTACCAAATCATCAATATAATTCTCTGTTCCTTCTAAACCACAAATAACCCTATTCATCAGTCTCTGAAAAGTGCATGCTGCATTTTTCATCCCGAATGGCATAACCTTGCATTCATACAAACCAAAGGGAGTGACAAATGCAGAGATTTCACGGGCTCGATCAGACAACGGAACCTGCCAATAGCCTTTCAGTAAATCCAACTTTGTAATAAAATTGGCAGATCCTATCTGGTCGAGGCAATCATCAACACGAGGCAAAGGAAAAGAATCATTCTTTGTATGGACATTTATAGTCCACACACATGCGGAACTTACCGTCTGCCTTTTTAACAAGAACTATAGGAGAACTCCAGGGACTAACAGAAGGCTGAATGAGGTCGTGCTCCAACATATACTCAATCTTCCTTAAGACTATATCCCTTTTCACGGGATTCAACCGATAAGGACTTTGCTTAACAGGAGGAGCACTTCCCACATCAACATCATGCTGAAGAAGATTAGTTCTACCTGAGAATCCTTAAATAAATCTGTAAAAGAATAAATTAAATGTAAGTACATCTTTTCTTTGATTAACATCCAAATGTTCCAAACCTTCCTGCAAGATTCCTAAATTTTGCAAATTTTCAAACCAAAGCATCGGAAGGAACTTGATACAATAAGTCATCAGATTCTTCAGGAGGAACATCTACTACTACCGATATCGGTTCATACACAATTGCTAAAGGATCAACACTTTTACAATGATATGGCTTCAATCTGTTTATATGATAAATTCTACACTTTCTACTTGAGCCTGGAGCTTCAATTTCATAATTGACCTCGGACAACTTCCTCAATACCTTCAGGGACCCTTATACCTTGGTTCAAGAAAATTGCCTGGGTCCATACTCAAACCAAAACCAATTCTCCAGGAGGTTCAAAGAACGAGCTTTAGCTTTTCTGTCAAAATTATCCTTCATCACAGCTTGCGAATAACTCAGATTTTCCCGTGCAAAATTCCAAGCGCTGAACACCTTCTTTTTCAAATCCTCTACAAATCTCCAACTTAACCTCTCCCCTTCGACCGGACTGTAGCACTTCGCTAAAAATTTCTAGAGACATCCACGAACTTTATGACCGAATACCAATTCGAAGGGAGCTACACCAGTGGAAGAATTTGGATGATTCCTAAGAGCAAAGAGGGCAAAGGGAAGCTGCTTTATCCCACTCACTACCTTGTTCATAACAATGTTTTTTCAAAAGGGATTTAAGGGTCTGGTGAAACCTCTCCACCACACCTTGACTCTCCGGGTGATAAGGTACGCTGGTAATGTGCTGAATGGCCAGTTCAGCACATTTACCTCTAAATACCTTACTCGTGAAACTTTGTACCACAATCTGTCTGAATAACACGAGGGAGGCCATACCTGAAAAGAAATCCATTAATTTTTCAAAAACAACTTTAGATGTAATAAGTCTCATAGGGAATGCTTCGGGAAATCTAGAGGCTCTATCCATAATAGTTAATAAATAAACATAACCAGACTGGTTTTATAGGTAAAGGACCAACGACATCTATCACCAATTCGAGAATGGTTCACCAATGGCAGGGATAGGATGTAAAGGAGCTTTGGGAATTATTTGATTTGGTTTTCCATAACCTGACATACCTCACATTCCTTCACATAATGCTTCACAGAAGATTTCATCCCAGGCCACCAAAAAAATTACCTTGCTAATTTCGGAAAGTTTTCCACACCCCAAAATGGCCTGAAAGAAAATTGTTGTGAGCAAGATTCATTACCGATTCACGGAACTGGGACGGAAACCACAATTTGTGCAACTTCTGAGAAGTCTTGCCTTCAGATCATCTGTCGAAGGACGACTAAACTGTAAAGTAGACCCTTGGTTATACCAAACCGAGGTTTAGTCAAATCATTAATGTCTCCCAATTCAAAGTCAAATTCTTTTTTCTGGGCTTCAATAAAAGCCAATCTGTCCCAATCAGGTTTCAAATCATTAATGATAATACTATTACTACCACTATCTACTGACCCGGGCCTTTCTACATCTGCTTCTAAACTACTAAGCATTAAATCACCATCGACATCAAGTAGATCAGCAGCTCTTGCTGCGGCACGGGTTGTTACACTATGGGACATTCATTAATGGACAATATGGGAAATAATTCCTGACCCTCACTATGACCATATCATTGCCCAAAATACCGTCAATCCCAGGAATGGGGAGATTATCAACAACGGCCAACTCGGTAACCTTATCACATCCAGGAAAAGACAACCTGACATCCACCAACGGAGCAGAAACAGTGTTCGGGAACCCCCCAGAACAACATAATTCCCTGAATACTCTTTACAACCTTTTAAGGTATCCCTCAACACAAGAGACCGAGCTGAACCAGTGTCCCTCAAGAACTTTACTTTGATAATCTTAGATCCAAGAACAATTTTACCTGGCCATACATATTTGTCAAAATTGAGTCACAAACTGTTTTTTATTAGAAGTGTCACTACTACTATCATCTACCTTACTACTAACTACAGATTTTTTCCACTGATTATCACAAGAACTGGACCTCTCAGAAATTAATGAAACTGCATTTGGCCGTTTCTCTCAAGATATCGTCTACGGGCATTGCACTGGTTCTGGAAATGACCTGGCTTGTCACACACCAAAAACAGGTTACTCTACGTCCAGTACTTCTGTTACCATTATTATTATTGTACCTTTGATTATTGCCAGAATTAGATGTACCTCTGTTAACAAAGACACGAGGGGGAGGAGACCCTCCTGAGACTCTACCAACATTCCTACCATCTGAAAAAGAATTAGCATTATTAATCTTAGGAATATTAGGAGTCGACGAAGGTGGTTCTCCCCTCCTTTCCACTACTGTGGGCACGGGAAGAGGGATCATTTAAAACCCTGTACCCAAAGTTACCATTGCCAGAGCGATGGGTCAACACACATTCATCTGCCAACTGAGCGGCCACTACTCAACTTCATAGCTTTGACCTCCTCAAGATGGACCCTCAACTCTTTGCTACATGCCTTTTTGAAACTCTTCAAGGAGCAACAATTCCCGCAACGCAGCAAAAGACACCACTTGTCGGCTCTTCAGCCAGTCGTCAAATTGTTCCTCCTTGACCCGAGCGAATTCTACATAAGACTGTGAAGGATGTTTGTTATAATTCCTAAATTTGAGGCGATAGGCCTCGGGAACCAGATCATAGGATTTTAATACCAGCGCTTTGACCTTATGATAGTCCCCTGGCAATTCCTCCTCCAAGGCATTGTACACCCGGATAGCCTTGCCCACCAGCTACATTGTATTAAAACAGTCCACATTTCGGAGGGCCAAGACAACCGGGCGGCAACACGCTCAAAGGCTTTGAAAAATTCAGGGACATTGTTTTCATCAAAGACTGGCACCAATTTTAGTGCTGCACCTAAATTAAACCGTTCCTGGAACATACCTTTAGGGGAACTGACCAAATTGGCCCCCTGTAACTAGCCATCTCTAATATTCAACTTCACCATCTCTAACTCGTGACGCCTTACCCGCTCATTCTCCTCAAATTCTATTTTCTTTAATTCAATTCGTTTACAAATTAATTTATATTCTACCTCCTCCTTAGATTCACCCGAAGTATGAACAGAAGCTAGGGGTTCAACTGGCAAAGAATTAAGGGGGGGCAAAAATGGGTTATTAGACACATTAACCTTAGGTATATTCGAGGGACCTTCATAAATAATACCTGTACGAGGAGGATCCTCGAATAAAGTCAAACCAGCTCTCATGCTCAACCTATCCTCTTCCAAATCATCATTAATACTATCTTCACCATCACTTTCTACTTCACTTTCACTCACCAAATGTTCGGCCTCAGCTAAATCCTGGGCAATCTTACCCTTCACAGCCTCCAAAATATCTCTCTTAGTGCCCGCCGACTTCAGCGGAACACCAACCACTGTGCACAAGCAACTAAATGTTTCCTATTTAATTTAAAACAGGCAAGTAAACTTTAGGCAGTCAAGCAGACCCCAAAAAATTCAGCCGGGTCAAAGGTTAAAACCTCTTCCATCTTTTCCAAAAATTAATAACTCAGGGAGAAGGCAATACTACAAAATAAATATTGAAGAGATCACCCAAGTGTCGCTCCACAGACCAAAATACCAGATACCCCTGATACATCAATCCTGTCACGGTCGCCAATTGTTACGACCCTTGTTGGGTCGTGGTGCAGGTTTTTCTGCACTAAAGGATGTACACTCAGTGTTGTTACAGAGTATCCAGCAAAAATAGTCAATGGAGACGAAAACACTCAGGAAAACAAATCAACAATATTTATTACAAAGAAAAAAATAATCAAAGTCAACCTTGTGACTGCCAAGGACCCAAACTCTAGTCCTTAAATAATCCCTTGGGATTCCTAACTTCTAAAAAAACTAAGCCCTAAAAAACAGAGATAATAGAGAGAAACACATGAATGCAAAATACATCAAAATATAAAAATATAACTGGCCAGATCAAAATGAATAAATTAACCAATACCATAACTAATATGGATAGGAAGGAAGGCGAAGAGTAATAGTGAGAAAACACTTAATCTCCTACCTATGTTTATAATCTAAACTTAGTATTATATAAACAAATATAAAAGCCACGAGGCTGTTAACATCATAAGAATTTATAATTATAATCAAACAAACAAAAGGGCAAATCCCAACTGTCTCAACAGTTCATTATAAGAGAACTATATATATAAATAATAATAACAACAACAAAAAAATATCTCCTCACACTCAGAAGGGGAGTCCGTGATCCAGGACTAATAATAAAGGTCTTGCCTTACAGTAGGCCGTGATCCAAATAATTTCAGAATCTGCTGACCGGGAGTACAGAAGCACCAGGAAAGAGGAGTCGAGAGGTCCTGCACGACCATACAAAAAAGAACGCTTACTGGGATCTGTCTCCCTACTTGACTTCTGAACGGGCATCAAGGCCCCACAGCTGCAATAACAAGGCGTCCTGGAAAAGCAAATGCTTCTAACACCTCAGGAAAACTCTTCCACTGAGGTTGGCAGTGAGATAAGTTCGCAGGTGGCACAAATCACCTGCAATACAAGCAGGACGCAACACCGCAGGTGGCCAGAAGCGTACCTGCGAAGGACAGCACTCAAAGTACAGCGTACACAACACCGCAGGTGGCCAGAGGTGTGTACCTGCGAAGGGCGGCTCAAAGTACTCCCAAAAGCGTCGATAAAATATATTAAGAGCGGCAGCTGCAGGCAGAAAAGGGACAGCCTCTGTAGATAGCCCGAAACTGTCTGCCCAAACACTCGCTCTGTCTCTTCTCACGCCTCCTTCACCGAGGACTCCAGTCACGTACCCAAACGTAAACAAAAAAGATACAAGTGTTAAAAGGGTAATTCAAAAACTTTAACGAGCGGGGAGGAGGCGCAAAATCACCACACTACAACTTAACTTTCGTAATATATATACAATACAAATTTCCTTAAAAATGAATACTTAAATACTAAATGCCTAATATTAAATGTTAACAAAAATCACAAGGTTGACTAAAAAACTGAAAAATTACGTTAAACATCTGATAAGTTGCGATCAGCATGCATGTTGAATCTCTAATGAAAAATTTTTACACATTCTTTCAGCATAAAGCGTCAACAACAGCAAAAACTGTTCCCGTTACATATTTCATTCTCTCTCTCTCTCTCTCTCTCATTGGTATTCAGTATGACCACTCAGATTTCATTTATTTGGAATTCTGAAAATATTTTAAGCTTTGTCATACAAACCACGATACTGCAGTTTTTAAATTGCAAATGTCATGACATATTGCGAAGACAGACATCCGATATTTCATACAAACTCAAAACACTTCCGGAAATGCAGAACTCAAACAATAGCTTGAAAAAACTACATAAAGCAATGCATAAAAAAAAAAATGCATACCGCATGGACAATAATTTTGCGATATCTTATTTCAAGGCTGCATGCTAAAAAATAATTTAGTTATTCAATTAATTGTATTTAAATAGGAAATACATAAAATGATCTGCCAGCTCTCTAAATAACAAAATAAATTGATAATTGAGTAGCTATGGAAACAAGTAAAAAAACAGATAACATAATGATTTATAACTACATCAAGAAAATAAATTTATTTATTAAATTTAAATTTAAGCATTAATTTCTGGGAAAAAGAAATAAGTATGAAGAACAAGTAACCCGACAAAGTCAAAGCCATCCTTAGAAGAAGCCAGACAATTATAGGTAGAAGATAT
This sequence comes from Macrobrachium nipponense, assembly GCF_015104395.2. Lineage (NCBI taxonomy): Eukaryota > Metazoa > Arthropoda > Malacostraca > Decapoda > Palaemonidae > Macrobrachium > Macrobrachium nipponense. Next base: position 34,016,793 of record NC_061093.1, read on the forward strand.
TATGTTCCACGATTTTATGTTCTACACATCCCAGTCAGGAAAAGACGCAATTGCAGTGAGTGCATCGGTGACCACAAAGACAAAATTAAGTAAATGGCCTTAATTTGATAGAACGATCATCTAGTTTCTTGGCTTATGACAGAACATTTGGCGCAATTTCCTCTTCCTCCAAAGGAGTATTTATGGAAGAAGAATGGTAGGAAGAGGGAATAAACACTAAAGTTGGTGAGATGAGGAGATGAAAGGTTGAGCTTAGGAAAAAAGAAGAGCATGATGCAAGATGAAGCTTCATGATAATAGAATTAATCATGTGCATTAATATAAAGGAAGACGGATCAACTGATGACGAAAAAAAATTAAATAAAGAAAGAAGGAAAGCGATAGAAATAGTTGGAGGAAGGTAGTATTTATGCCCAGGACTGGTGTGAGGCAGTGGCATCTTAAAGTTAAAAAACATTAGCTAGGTAGTGTGCATAGGAATATTTATAATACATCCGACAATCTGTCATTTTAGCTCAAGTTACTAAGATTCGAATCTCATGCCAACCAGTGTATTTATTACAATGTTTTTTTTTTAAATCCTTTTTGGGAAAAAGTAAATAATTCATTATTTGCAACAAGTTCCAACACCTTAATTAAATGAATACAAGCAGTATTGCAACTAATATATCGGATAATTTGATAATACGAGCTTCAAAAGTATATAATGTTACTGAAAGGATGTTGTTTTGCATAAGGAATTCAGTATCCTTGGAAATTTTGTTGTCAATGCCTCCCAGGTATTTAATCAACTATTGATGATATATATTCCCACTTTGGTAAATGCCTTTTTAGAGAACATTTTTCAAAGCTGGGGGATCTTGGCAAAATTTTGATTCAGAGAGATGTCGGTAAATGTCACGTTTCCTTCACGGTTCATTGGTATCATAATTCTATAATACCTGGCAACTTAGTCAACATAGACATTTCCTTAATAGGTAGGATGTATCACTACATATGGCCTTGAACTGAAAATAAAAATTATTATTATTATTATTAATATTAGTATTTTTTTTTTATCACAGTCCTCAAATTCGACTGGGTGGTATTTTTAGTGTGGGGTTCCGGGTTGCATCCTGCCTCCTTCGTAGTCCATCACTTTATTATTATTATTATTATTATTATTATTATTATTATTATTAGTTTATATTATTATTATTATTATTATTATTATTACTCGGGAAAGGGCTCTTATGAACTGCATCCAGTAAAGGAGCCAATTATATTTCATAAATGCTTTATGCTAATAGAGAGAAAACGCATTATTAAAAACTATATATTTTCTTTTTACAATAGAAGCGGAATAATATATGGGTAAATATCAACGTAAAAAGTTACAAATTATTTCCCTTTAATAAGGAAACAAATATCATACCTACTACAAAAATTTACGTGAATGATTATACCAAGACCAAAAAGCAAGTTAGATGCATTATTCCATAGAAAATTTAAAATAACTACTGTTTCATAAGACCACACTTGTGGCGGGATGATTTCAGAGAAAGAAGATAGACAAGAACTTTCGTTCCATAAAATAAAGAAAATAAAAATAAAAAACAGGGATAAATGCATTTCTTTCCAAAAACTGCCAGGGGAACCTGGACAGGATTCCTGGTGAGTGACGACATCTGGTGTTTCAAGAGTAACGACTTCAAAGCGAGTGTAGAGCATAAATCAAAGTGTAACAAATGCTCTCTCTTTCGAAGACGTTACCTTGTTTATTTATGTATGAGGCTGGAAACTCCCGGGGGAGGAGAATTTGTCCGCCTACCGAATCCTTTTTTTTTTTTTTTTTTTTGTTTTTTTTTTGGGGGGGGGGTGGGGTTGTTGAACATTATTTATGTATCTTTTTAATACACTGTCTTGAGTATATCTTAGTTTTACCAGACGGGACCCGAGCTTATTGTAGGATCTGAACCATATTATATCGAGAAATTAATTTCCATCACCAGAAATAAATTCCTCTGTTTCCGCGTTGGCATAGCCGAGAATCGAACTTCGGACCACCGGATTGGTAGCCAGGTGCGAAAACTACTCGTCCAACGCGGAACTATTACACTGTCTTACAAATGATACTATGTCGAATCTCAAGTTCAGGGTTTCTTAAAACGAGATATGTAAAGGAAAGTTTCTGAGTAGAATTAGAAATTGAAAAACCAGTTTGTCATGAATAGAAATGATACGATGCCGTCACTGATTAAAAGGCAATATCGTTAACTTATCTCTTCTGATGTTCCCAGCATCGGAAGAGGAAAGTTTCCTAGACTTCCCGAAATCTCAGTCGCTTTCCAGCCCTACGGAGCTTCTCAAGGACCTCTACGATTGATCGGGTTTCAGCCTGTGCCAATTTAGCGGCATCGAATCTAATATTAATGTTTCCCTTAAGTATCGAGACGTACTTCTTTGCTCATTTCTTTTAAATCCTTTTTGGGAAAAAATAAATCATTTATTATTTGCAGCAAGTTCCAACACCATGCTTAAATGTATACGTGCAGTATTGTAACTAATGCATCTGACGATTCGATAATACGAGTTTTAATTTGGACAACACAATTTGTTACTTACAAAATTCAATTTTATACGATATTTAACGAAAATAGAAGAGGTCAGGGTTTGGAAACCCCGAGGCAAACGTATGGGTTTTCGTTCGAAAAAGAAAAAAAAATGGCAGGCGTGCGATGGCGTCATTCAACATTATCAGAAAAGTTTTTTTCCGATTCCGGGGTGAACCATCAAATCCTGTGATTAAAAGGAACATAAACTTATCATAAGGCTTCCTCCAGTTTGCACTGAATTTATGACTGAAAAAAATGGAGATAGATATCGAGAAAAACCTGAGGATACTAACAAAGTAAGGGTATTTCTATACTTACATATATCTGTTTCAACCATGAAACTATAGTTAGCGCTTTGTAACCATTTTCTGGTTGTTCAAAGTTTCCCTCTGTCCATTTCTATCTGCCTGACTATCTATCTATTTCGCACGCGCACTCTAACTCTTATTCTTTGATTGTATTGAAATTTCTTAATATTGGCAAGTCAGCGAAGCTGTAGAAGGAAACGACCTCCGTTCCACGTGAGAGAGTAATTCAATTTCATTCTGTATCCTCTTTCTCTGAAACAACTTGTTTATTTATTTTTTATTTTTTTTTGTTATTTTTTTCGGGGTATTCGGTCAAGGACTCCTCTCCAACTATTTGCTATAGGAGATTCACATCACCCATGCATCTGATGCCTAGGCCAGTCCCTTACGACGCTCCAGATTGGCTGTTTGTAAGCCAGTCACAGGGCTGGAAACCATCAGTCTCTCGAGAAAGTTCACATAGGCAGGATGTATGTTACACCTATCCTGAGGGACACGTCTTTCAAAAGTATCCCGCAGGAGAGGTGGAACATACATCCTGCCTATGTGAACTCTCTCGAGGGACTGAGAGTTTCCCGTCCTGTGATTGGCTTATCAAGAGGCAATCAGGAGCGTCGTAAGGGACTGGCCTAGGCATCAGATGCACAGATGATGTGAATCTACTATAGTTCTTCAATCTTCTGAAGGTGATTTTCCACACGAATTCGTCAGACACAAGAGGAGCCTTTGATGTCATGAGTGATAGTTCCGAATGAGTGCTAATCTTACAATCGTCCCGTTGAGCAGATTCTGATCGGCTAACAAGTGTTTCAGAGAGTCGAGAGATTATCTAGAAAGCTTCTTGTTTCTTGGTAAACTTGTAAACTGAAAGGAAAAAAAAAAATAGATTCATTCGTTCTAAACAATACGTAAGCAAACAAATTATGCATCGTAATAAAAGAATTTACTTATTATGGTATATATTTATCTTTAAACGTACGTGCTTCTACGACCTAGTAACATATGATTTATCATATCTCTATATAGCCCCGTCAGTAGCCCAACCTGCAATAGTTGACAAATTACCAGGTTCCCAATTTACTGCTGAGATCAACAAAAGTTCTCAGACTTTGATCTGGATTCTCCCTCTGGAATTGTCGGAGTTCATTTCCATATTCCTTTCAACAACTCCAACTTTTGATTTCATGTCGACAAGTTCTAGGAAAGCCATCATAAGATTAATGGCCTCCCATTGTGTTCCATGATTAAATGACACGAATTGACACCGGCCCTTTTAAAAGTTGGAGGATATTAAGCCGTTAGGAGCCAAGTAATGACTTTCAAATCACGATCTCTAAGAGTCTCCAGTCTCCCACTCTTTCGCAAGAGAAGGGGGGGGGGGGATTTCGGTTGGACAAAGATGCGTTACCCAACGCGTTATTTCCGATTCAATTTTCTTGCGAATCGCGAATCCAATTATAGCGGGACTTCGGACGTGTGAAGTTCCTCGTTGGACGAGTGGATTTCGCGCTCGGCTACCAATCCGGTGGTCCGAAGTTCGATTCTAGGCTTGGCCAACTGGAACCAGAGGAATTTATTTCTGGTGATAGAAATTCATTTCTCGATATAATATGGTTCGGATCCCACGATAAGCTGTAGGTCCCGTTGCTAGGTAAGCACTTGGTTTCTAGCCACGTAAAAATATCTAATCCTTCGGGCCAGCCCTAGGAGAGCTGTTAATCAGCTCAGTGGTCTGGTAAAACTAAGATATACTTGGACGTGTGGCCGTAGCGGATGGTGATTTTAAGACATGAAATCTAAGGACATTTAAACAGAAATCTGTTTCTGTCATGCCTCAAATAAACGCCATTTATGAAATTATGGAATGAGATGTTACCGCAAAGAAAGGAAACAAAACAAAACATGAAATTAGATGAATGCTATCAATGAGAGAATTTTACTAACAAGAAATCAACAGAATGGGCGCCTTCATTTTGCTCACTCCAACTTTGCCATGTACCTGCTCTGCTACGGATATTACGAGCAGGAACTTATAGTATATGCATAAATGATTTAACAGTAGCAAACGTTTTCCAAAATTATTTTTTGATATAAAAAAAAAGAACATTTAACTATGCAATATAAAAAAAAGAAAATTACCCACG
>NC_061093.1:34024338-34036838 GCF_015104395.2 Macrobrachium nipponense
CAACATTCGTAAGATAGCCTCCACGTCAACAACCGTTTTCTTATTTTATATTATTATTATTATTATTATTATTATATTATTATTATTATTATTATTATTATTATTATTATTATTATTCAGGAGGATGAGCCCCTTTCATATGGAACAAGCAAACAGGGGCATTTGAGGGCAGTGTCTAATTGATTTTCTTCAGATAAAAATCTCTACATAAGAATCAGAAATGGATCGTCTTCTATTGAAATTCGAGCTTCCAAAGAATGCGGTGTTCATTCGAAAGAAGGTAACGAGAAATGCAGAAAGAGGAGATCAGTCATTAGAAAAACAAGAACTTGTGGCAGGACAAAAATAGCCTACATGCTTCAGAACGTCTTTTGTCCAGTCTTGTCCACACTGTGGTCTTACTTTTCACTTTAATGAAAATGCAATCTTTAATTTCGACTGCAACCAGTCTGATGCTTCTGATGCTTTGATTGGAAAGAAGACAAAGCAGGATTCGTGATGCTTTGCTAAGTATTTGATTGAAGTTGATCTTATAAACGTTGCCCTAGCTGCTATTTGGACTTATATACAGAGCTATTTGGACTTGTATACAGAGATATTTGGACTAGTATACAGAGCTTTTTGGACTTATATACAGAGCTATTTGGACTTGTATACAGAGCTATTTGGACTTATATACAGAGCTATTTGGACTTGTATACAGAGCTATTGGACTTCTATATATAGAGCTATTTGGACATGTATACAGAGCTATTTGGACTTATATACAGAGCTATTTGGACTTGTATACAGAGCTATTTGGACTTGTATAGAGAGCTATTTGGACTTATATACAGAGCTATTTGGACTTGTATACAGAGATTGGTGGACGTTTCATGATACGCAGCACGAAGAAGGTCTTTGCATTTAGAATGCTGTAAATTTTGTCGTAACTTTATGTCTTCCTTTTTTTCTACATGTTGGGTTAGGCTTATCGAACTTTCAGCTCTGAATATAAATCATCTGAGAGTATCCCATGTGACTATGAATGGCTATAGGTTGGGAGATGAGACTAAGGATCGTGTCATGAATGATAAATGAAAAATGTGTAAAACAGTGGTAGTGAGAAAAAGAAACACCATATGGAAATCATTAATTGTTGTTAACTAAAAAGAACCTATAAATGTTAAGTTACAGACGTATCTTAGGAAAAAATAAATACCAAAGATTTTCTTGAGAAAGTTTTCCTTCGATGTTCAGATAGTTTTATATATCTGTTGAGTGTTATAGATGTTAGAGGATCTATCATAAAAGTATTATCATAGCTTATTATAAAACCGTTTATGAAAAAGGTAAGACACATGAAAGAACATTATATGCACGTTTTCAGAGTATGATATTTGATAAGTACACGAGTTCCCAGTCTTCCTTTGAAAGAGACAAGTGACAAAAAAGTTTCAAATTCGATTTCAAGGAAGCCAAAATGCTTCCAACAGAGTCCAGTAAGTCTCTGTGTTTTCCATTAGTATTCTTACCTTCAGCTGCGCAGATGCGCAAAATATCATTTTTACCCATATCATTTCAGAAAGGTTATAACTCGCAGAGAATTCTGGTAATAAAGTGCAGATGACTGATGGATGTCGACTCTATGTCATATTTGGCTAAAGCATTTATTTTACATGCATTGATGGCGTACCACATGAATTCCTCATTTTCATTATTATTGAGCACTGATTCACAAAGACGTTTCAGTGGTTGGAAGCTCAACAGTTATTAAATTCAGTTGTTATTGTTGGTGACTGGATATTACTTATAACTTATGGTAGTTTTTTTATTAGTATTACTCTTGGGCCATTCATCTCACACACTTCTATGTCTATGCCCATAAAAGATAAATAATCTAAATGTGTCTGCCTCTCGAGGGAATACTTCTGCGTCAGAATTTCATGGGTACATTTTTCCGTTTTACCACACTTAGGCCACTTCCTGCTCAGAATTCATGGGACATCTTCCTTTTCACACTAGGCCACTTCCTGCTAATGCATATAGTACACATTATTCTAGCTTTTCTTGTGATTTTGCATATCAATGAATAGAAACATAACTGGCATAAATGAAATGGCAAGAAATAAACAAAAACTAAAAAGTTCTGTTTAATTGATGGGTAAATCTAAACACTATTAAGAAAATAAAATTTCGAAAAATTCAATTCTGAAAAAGGACCCTGAATCCAACAAAAATCCTGTGAAAATCCTTTCCATTTAAGCGGCTCCCCGTCTGGGAATGAACTGCTCCTCTCCGTTCCCTTCCGTTTCGTTGGGTATTTCTTCGTTTCACTCATTTGCCAGAAGGGTGATATTACTAAAAAATTGCTGTTTTTTCAGGAGAAGCAATTTCATATAATCCCTGCGTTAACTTAACTTGATTTAGTGAATCCAGAAGTACAAAGATCAAGCTAACACATATTCATTCAGTTTTGTCAAAGTCTCTTACCTTCTCAGTGAGAGGAAGTGAATCAGCTGAGGACTCCAAACTGCCGCAACCAGAAGTAAACATAAGCTTTTCATCACAAAACAATATCATTAATATTTTTTGCTTTAATGCTATCTCCTATCTAGGCTAAACATACATAGTAAAATCTGATACTTTTTAGGCAGCGCTTTAGGAAAAAAATTTGTTGAAATACTTGAAAATCTCGAGAAATATTGTAATATTTCGGCTTCATTCTTTTTATCTTTAAGATATTAAGTTAATTTAGTTGAATAATGGAGCTGAACTGATAATGAACGTCCATTTACAATGAGACGACGCCTGAGATATATTTTTGAATTCAGTTTTTGTGTATGATCTATGTTCTGTCATTTTCAGGACTTCCGTGAAAAAATCTTACTTATTTCGAAAAGGTATCTTGAATGCTATGAGTTGATTCAGATAACATAGAGGTAATTATTATACGAGGGAATATACGGTCTGAAGCTTCGGAAAAGTTATTGAGGGTAACGTACGGAACTTTTTTTTTCCTTCTTCTTCTTTTTATTTATGAAATCAAATTCACTGGTAAACTGTTCTTCCGTTACTCTTCATGCACAATTTCGCAAAGAAGGCGAAAAATAACTTCCAATTGCACCTCTTCCCTCTTTCGCTCTTTTCTCGATCTCTGGATATTTTCTTTCGCTTTGTCCCTCGCATGAATAAAAACATGAATTTCTTGATTGCATTACGAGGCGGAAAGATATCAGGAATTCTTCCGCTTCGTGCGAATTTCTCCCAGGAATATCCTCGTCTCTTTTTCTTTTGACTCGGTCATATCTCTGGAATATCCTGGAACATATGACCAATATTCAAACTTATGATTGGCGTTTCGATGGCAAGTTCAAGAGTACATTTTTCATTTGGTACCTTCACTTCCCGAGGATGGGTTAAAAAGATTTTGTTTTTTTTATATCATCCTATGTGTAGATAATATATATCTATATATATATATATATATATATATATATATATGTATGTATAGTATATTTATATAGTGATGTGTAGATGTGTATATATATATATATATATATATATATATATATATATATATATATATAGTGTGTGTGTGTGTATATATATGTATATATATACATATATAGAATATACATATATATATCATGTATATATCTATATATATATATATATATAATATAATACTATCATATACATATGTATATATTATATATATAATAAGTATGTGTGTAATTAATTATATATATATAATTATATATCTATACATATTAATATTAATATATATATATATATATATAATATATATTATATTAATATATAATATATATACATAAGTATCACGTATGTATGTGTTAGATAGGATACTTAAGAGGACACGTTTCCTATACAGTGGTTTATTTACGACTAAACATATACACAAAAGATATACAAAGGTGAGCTTCCGTAAACACTGTACTGCCTCGCTTCAACTACATAACAAGCTTGTTGAAGGTCTGAACACTAATTACATTTAAAATACATTTTTAACCGGAAACATATATACAGTATGTATGTACGTATGTATAGGGTATTAGATCTATTTCCTAAAATACCTTATATAAAACATCACTTAGAAATATAAAATTCCCCCTTCCCATTGGCTTTTTTCCAAGTGGAAGACTAACTAAGGCCCTTGCATCTGTCACCAAATGGAACTAAAACTCTTCATCTTCATTAGCAGTATTTTCAACAAAATAATCTCATCTGGCTCAAGTTAGGTTTTTCTTGGTTCCACGAACCATATGATATTTCGGATGAAAGAAAACGTAATGCTTTCGTTTTAGTGAAATGTAACGTTAAATAATCCAATGTAACTGACATACACATTATTATTATTATTATTATTATTATTATTATTATTATTATTATTATTTATTATTATATTATTATTATTATCCAGTAGATGATACTTATTCACAAGGAACAAGCCCACTGAAGCCAATAACAGAAAAAATATTGTAGCTAAATGATCAACAGCTAAACCAAATCATACTGTGTTTTTCGCAAATATAAAAGATAAAAGTGAAAATATTGTAGCTAAATTGATCAACAGCTGAACAAAATCATACAAGTCTTGCGCAAATATGAAAGATAAAGATGAGTGCAAGATGACACGAATCGCGGAAAAGGATGAAAAGGGAATAAAAGAATGTCTGAGAAGTACTACTGCTGCTGAACGCTCCATCAATAACCTTCGTTCGTGGAAAGATCCCTTTGATCAAAAAAAAAAAAAAAAAAAAAAAATTCAAAGGGGGGAACTTTTTGCGGGGGAAACAAGGCAGAAAAGGCAGAGGCGTAATTGGATGGTGAAGTCGATGTGTTACCGAGTCGTGTCAACGGTCTATTACTTCCTCCTTTTTTTCTAAAGAGCCAAATCATGGAAGTCTTGCTGCACGAAGTGTTTGTAAGTACCAGGATAGATTTATTCAGTGGTATTGGTCTTCGCATATCAAATTCGTTTTGGTGAATAAGACAGAAGAGCAAATACTGTGTTTTGTCTACTTTAAAACCATCGAACATACTCGTTCTTGCATGATTTAACTGAATACCTTATATAAGCCCCAGGCTAATATAAGGTGGAATACACATATAGAAATATTAGTGTGGCACATTCTTTTATTTATATAAATTCCAGTGGTTACGAATCCGAAACTGTTTGTCAGGCATGGTTATTCATGCATCCAATTAAAATTTGTCAAAATTTCGAACTGTATTCGTATTTTATCTCACGATGGTTTTATAGTCTAATTATTTGCAGTAAAAAAGAAAGTGATTATTAGACAATTCTTCGATTACGAAAAAGCCATAGCCTTTGTCCAATCTGAGAATATCTTTTGAAAAAAACATAATAATAATAATAATAATAATAATAATAATAATAATAATAATAATAATAATAACCAGTAAGACAAACGACCAATATGCCATTCTCTACTGTACCACGACGTTCCCAGGGAATCGCTAATAGGCTATTGAACAATTCTGGAATTACCTGAAAGAATAACAAGCCGTTTTATAACTTCCATTTTCCAAAGATGTAATATATGTAATGTTGTTACCATGTTTATTCAGGCTGAAGAGGCCAACTGATCAAGTTTGCAAAAGCTTCATGTATATGTAGTAATATACAGCATAATGCTGCGGACTTCATTTTTCCAATAATAATAATTATGCTGGAAGAAGACCTTTATTAATACAGGTTTTATTGAAAATAATGGCTATTTCAGCCGCGTTTATTTTGTATAGAAGTTTCTTTGTTCTTCTCATTACTAACTTTTCTTCTGTACTCAAGGTGGCTATTAAATCCCCCATTTGGCGTTTTAATAGCCAACTTGAGTACAGAAGAAAAGTCAGTAATAAGAAGAATAGAGAAACTTCTATACAAAATAAACGCAGCTGAAATAGCCATTATTTTCAATAAAACCTGCAATGATAATAATGATAATAATAGATTTTTCTGAAATACTAGCAGTATCAAAAGACCACGTGAATATGACTGCAACTTGCAAACCTTCTCATTAATATTCGAATAAGCCATTTGCACCTAAAGATATTCTATACAGAGGTAGGGTTCGTTGCCGGTGTTGTAATTCTCAGTGTTTTGAAGAGATGCTTATGAGGAATAAGTCAGCTATAGATTGTTGCAGCTTGCTCCCTTCGATCTCTTCATACTTAGCTGTCCGACTTCTTTTAACCAATAGCTCATTGACAATTTACATTCTATTCTGTAGAAATAAAAAACGAATCGTCATAAATTACTAAGGTGGTTCGATGTTTGTCTCTTAATGTCATTCTTATCCCCGTGACGTAAATGTAATATCAAAACAAAAGTAGTTTTTATTCAAGTCACTTAAACCGTTTACTATTTTCTTTTTCCTTTTTTTTCAATAAGTGGTGTCTCCTCTTTCTGTATTTTCCTTTACCTCGTCTTACTTCTTCCCAATGAACACCATATTCTTTGGAAGCTGGAATGTCAAGTCAATGGACCCTGTGGGCTTGTTCCATATGAATAGGTTTTATCTTCTGAATAATAATAATAATAATAATAATAATAATAATAATAATAATAATAATAATAATAATAATAATAATGGCAGTAAATTTTGGTGAAATCTCTCTCTCTCTCTCTCTCTAGTTTCTTCTCTCCTCTCTCTCTCTCTCGCTCTCTCTCTCTCTCTCTCTCTCCTTACATAAAAAACAACAATTCGTTTAACTATAAACTCTCTCTCTCTCTCTCTCTCTCTCTCTCTCTCTCTCTCTCTGTACATAAAAACAATTCGTTTAACGATAAACTAAACAGAACAATATTACAGAGTTTCCTAACAACTTCACCTGGAAATGTTTTGACATGGATTTTCCTCCTAGGTGAGGAATCAGTACTCCGAACAATTACATTTAAAACATAGGTACAAGTATAAAAACCGCATTGCATGCCTAGAGAAAAAAAATGTCTCTTTGAGAATTGCAATAATAAGAAACGAAAATTTTTGTTGGACCTCGGGGAGACAAAGTATTTTTAGTGAAAGGCATTATTACACAGAAAGCTTCTTATGGTCTCCGAAAAGTCAGGAGCTCCCTACGTAAGCTCCAAGTAATAACAAAATACTTTGTATCTTAGGTTCCCGTTTTCCCAGTGGAGTTTTCGGAACCCTTGTCGCGTCAATGGTTGGAGAACCATGTGGGAGGCGAAATACTTATTTCTTCGTTCTTTTTTTTTTCTTTTTGAGAGAGAGAGAGAGAGAGAGAGAGACTAAAGGGTAGACTTCCTCAAGAAGAAAATGTCACATTTGTTTCAGGGCAAGAGTGAGCATGTCATTTCGAAATGCAATGCATTTAATGCATAAAATAAGAATATGGTAATTTTCTGGAGATATCACTCTATGGTGGAAAACGTATAAAATAATGTTATGGAATAATATTACTTAAATATGAACGATCAGAGTTCAATATAATTCTGAAAGAAGGTAACAGTGAATGAATAAACACAATACTTAAATACGAACGATCAGAGTTCAATAATCATTCTTAAAGGTAAACTTGAATGAATGAAAATTAAAATAAGATAAGTTGTATCAATGTTGGTCGAAAAAAGGTGAAAAATCTGAAAAAAAGTGCGAGAGAAAACTGAAGTACATTCTGGCATTCCATCTGAGGACGGAAAGCCTTCATAAGCCCTAATAACATTGGTATTTGGGAGCTTGGATCTAATGAAGATGGCGCTCTCTCCCCCAAACCCCCACCCCCGACATTTGTTTGTTTCGGCTACGACGTCTGGTCGCATGCTGCGAGAACCATCCTTTCCTCCAAGATACATCATTACCGTTGCTATTTTTTTCTTATTTTACTCACTTTTATTGCCAGGTCGCGCCCAAGTTTTGTTTTCTTTTTGTGTGGCTGTGACGTAATTATATATAGGAATAATAGATATATATAGCAATATAATATATATTATATATAATGATAGATAGAGATATAATAGATATAATTAATATAGATGATATAAATGAGAATATATATATATAGATATATACATAATTGATATATATATAGATAATAAGTATATATATATATATATATATATATTATATAATATATTAATATTATTAAATTATATATATGATATATCATATATATATATATATATATAGTATATAGTAGATATAGATATATAGACAATATTATTATTTTTTTGTATGAGATATATATAAGGTACTATATATTATATATATATATATATATATTATGTATATATATCTATATCAGATATAATATATATATATATATATAAATATATATATATATATATATATATATATACATATAATGTATATATCTATATATATATACATATATTATGATATATATATATATATATATATATATATATAATATATATATATATATAATGATGTATATATATATATATATATATATAGATATTATTATATTAGATATCATATATATATATATATATATATATATATATATATATATATATATATATATATATTTCTTCCAGTTGGCAACTGAACAATACTTCAGGGGGACCATGATATATCTAGTAAAACCCATAGTGTATTATCAAAAACTTTTCACAAACAAATCCCGAAATCACGAAAATAAAAAAGAATTTTCTTTTTCTCTGCACATTATCTCCAGAGCAGAAACTCTTCCATTAGAAGCCTACCAGCTTCGCTCTTTATATAAATCTATAATTTATTTGTTTGTGTTTATCATTGGCACTAATTATCCGAAAGACCTCACTCTTTCATAGACAACACAAAAGAGAGATTGAAGTAAACCTAATGCATATCTACATTTCATCTCCACCACTGGGACTTGCTCAAGAAATTGAATATGAATATAACTGATGTTTAAAAACAAGTTTCGCAAAATTTGCAACTAATGGTAAATAATGTGATAGAGGAAGGAGAACAACAACAATATTGATAAGTCAATATGGAATAAACGGATTTTAACAACGTGAGAAACATACCAGGTCATACCCTAAATGATAAAACCAGAAAACTAAAGATATCATATCTGATATCCGGGAGAGTTTGAACATCCATCATCTCCGTGAAAAAATAAATGAATTTATATGAAGTTCACTGTCCGTCTCCCATCTAGAGATATCCTGAAGTTAAGTAAATCTTAGTTTAACCAGACCACTGAGCTGATTAACAGCTCTCCTAAGGCTGGCCCGAAGGATTAGGTATTTTTACGTGGCTAGGAACCAATTGGTCACCTAGCAACGGGACCTACAGCTTATTGTGGGATCCGAACCGTATTATATCGAGAAATCAATTTCTAATCACCAGAAACAAATTCCTCTGACTCCACGTTAGCAGAGCGGGGAATAGGACTCGGTACTACCGAATTGGTAGATGAGAGCGGAAACCACTCGTCCAACGAGGAGTTTAGAAACATTCCGAGCAGCCCTGACTGAAGTCTTAGAAAGGAAACACAGCGAAAATAGAAACGTGAGGGAGAGGGACTCCTACACATTTGCATGCAAATTCTTTTCTGATTCTGTCCCCGCAGGGAAACTTCATCAGCTACATCGGATTATCATGCATGAGAAAAAGACGTCATCTTGACGCTGTTCCCAAAAGGAACTCGGTGCGTCCTGTAAGAGTATCATAAGACTGCACTAAAAAGAATTGTGAGATGGGGCAACAGGTTGTGAGAAAGTGAGGACTGTTTTCGTATTCATGATCAATTCTTTAGCCTAAATATGATTATATACATATGTATATATTTTTAGATATTTCTATATGGAATTCCTTTTAAACTTATTTATTTATTTTTAGTTTTCTATTTAGGTTTATGACGGCGTCAATAACCTAGATGTTGTGACGCCAGTTTTAACAGACGTAATCAATCAATCAATCGGCTTAAAATTGCATTCTCTGCTTTAAATCACACAATTTCGGGTGTTAGTTAAAATTCCGTTTTGATAGCGTTCACGAGATAATTCATCGAATTATTATTCATTAAGCGGATGAAAGATGCAATATATTTTATTATGATGATAACAGGCCTTCTCCTGAGTTAATATTAATAATTTTTGTCACACATCATTGTGTTAGGATTCCTACACAGTGTAACTGAAGCATAATCATTTCATTAGTGCCGAAGTCGGCATTTGGAATTTGTGAAAGTCTTAGAAAATAAGTAAAAGGTGTGAAAAATGACTGAGTCCCCGTGTGTTCTTTTGGGGCTTGAAATTGACCTAGTTTATGTCTTAATCCCTTTCATGTATTTCAGAACCATTCTCGATGAAATGAATGTTTTTTTCTCTCTAAAACCTTCAGTCCACTTCATATTAAGTGATTAAAATTACTCTAGGGCGTCCTTCTTCATCAAGGCTTTACTAAATATGATAAACTATTTTTTCTATGCTATTCCATTTTACATAATATGATTAATTCTATACTCCTGGTGTTCTAGATATATGCTTCGTTATTCTCCGGCTACCAGCCAGATAATAGAGATAAAAGTAAAAATATAGGGGCCTGTAAATGAAACCAAATTTAATTTAACTCCAGTTCAACGGCCGGAAATTTCCTTTCATGCGTCTCCTTTTATTGAATTCTCTTTCCTGACCTGGTTATTTATAAAAAAAAATGGAAAGCAGTATATTAAATTGCTGCCAAAAACTAAATGTCATTACCCTTTTCACTCTGACCATTTCAGGTTTCTGAAAATACACGTTAAAAAAAATGCCTATCCTGTTTTTTTTTTTTTTTTTTTTTTTTTTTGAGACACAGCTTACTTATATCTTTTAGATACTTGGTTACTTCTGTAGCTGAAAATGGACAATGATTGTAATTTTTTTTAGAGACACAACTTAATTAATATCTTTTAGATACTTGGTTATTTCTGTAGCTGAAAATGGACAATGATTGTAATTTCCATTCTTATTAAGAATTGGCAGAGCACAGTACTGGACTGAGGTTTGATAATTATGATCAACAGGAAAATTAGGATTACTTGTTATTTACACGTCGTACTCTGAATGTCTGTATCATCTGCAAATTCATTCCGTGAAAATACAATATTTTCTAAGCATCGTTAATCCACTTTGGAGGACACAAAAGCACCAAGGCCTTGCAGCTATTTACATGTATATTCGAAAGATATTTTAGACTAAAGGTATTGATCAGTATGTGTTAACTAATAAATGACAAATTTATTTACTGAAAAGTTTTTGTTTTTTTGTAAGCTCAGGCTATAAATATGGATACAAAGTTAAAGTTCCAAGATCTTAGCTGTGCTCTGATAATTCTTACTAAGAATGGAAATTAAAATCATTGGCCATTTTCATCTACAGAAGTAAATAAATATCTAAAATAAAATTAAATATTATGTTGGGTTTCTATAGTAAGTCAATTTTTACTCATCAATTTTCTCGTTTTCCATTTAGTTGCAAGTTGTTTGGCAATGTTATCAATAACAACTTGTCAAGATCAAGAATGTCTTGACTTCTCCGTCATTATAATAAATCTTAATTTATCCTCTTTTGAATACTGATGATTATTAGATCATGAAAAAACCTGAATGATTTTAACAGAAAAAATACGAGACAAAAAAGTTTTGAAAGAAACGGACGGCCATCTCTTAGAAATACTTTTTCTTTTACCTAAGCAGCAAAAAGATATCCGATGATTCTATTTAACAATTTAAAGAAAAAATCAATGTTTCGAAAGTTTAATCATTTCCCTGCCATAAATGAGTCATTTCTGATGTGAAATGTGCCTCCACAAATCTCACTTCTTCATGAAAACTTCTTCTCCAAAGTAGTTCATCCCTAATCTCTCCTCTGTACTGGATCTAGATTCCATTAATCTCAGATTCACTGCGGTTTTTTCACCAATTTATTATATAAAGCAATATTTCACGCTCCCCTCTGTTATTTTGACAGTCGACCTGCCTGCCACAGAGCCATTGTAGTCCCATAAGAGGCTGGCTATCTCTCTCCCTCTCTCTGTCTCTATCTTTCTCCCTTTATGCTTCTCTCTCTCTCTCTCTCTCTCTCTCTCTCTCTATCTATCTATCTATCTCTCTCTTGCTCGCCAGAAGTTATAAACAGCAACAGTGTAGAAGAGTTTAAAAGAAAGCTAGACAAAATCACTAGGACACTGTGGTACTGCACAGTAAAACCTGCTCCTACAGATAAGTGAGCACACGATGTCTCCTCGGATGGACTAACAAGTCTTTGAGACATCCTAATCCTTGTAACACCTTGTAACACGCTCTCTCTCTCTCTCTCTCTCTCTCTCTCTCATACACACACACATACAAACACAAAAATGCCCATACAAAATACCCATACAAAGATTAACCAATGTTTGCATTATCGTTCGTTTGTAGCAAATATGCATAATATTTGTGTATATCCGTTATCAGCAACTCTCGTCTTCCAAAATGTTAGAAGATTTTTTGTAGGGCTAAAAGAGAGGCGAATTCCATTT
>NC_061093.1:34046838-34054338 GCF_015104395.2 Macrobrachium nipponense
ATTTACGGTATCAAGGTCCTAGCTTGAGATCAAAGTAAATCCCCAGTATGGCCCTTGTGGATCAAGAGCAAAAAAGAAAAAAAAAACACGTACAATGAGAAGCATTTAGCATAAATCAAGAGTATCCTTGCAATGTCTCCAGCTTCCGTTCTCTAAGGCCAGTTTATTATGTCAGGCTTGTTTTTTTTTTTTTTTTTTTTTTTTTGGTGCTGCTGTGCTGACTCCAGCCACAACAGGCTGAGTGAGACGTGTTATGCATTTCTTGACTGAGAGAAAGGCTGCTGAAGGAATCAATAACAAGAATAATCGTTCATCTGTATTAAGGTGAAGGAGATGAAGATGACAAGAGCAAAAGTGGCATAACAATACTTAGAATATACCAAGGACAGGAGCGGATCTTCAAAATATTCAAGATCTTTGTTTACGAAGTAAAAGACGTGACAGGCTATTGATTCAAAGTTCCCCATCTTTCTTAGAGAAATAAATGTAATCAGCTGAATAAAGATAGATATTCTTATCTTGAGAACAAGGTGGGTTTCGACAAGGAAAATGTGTTTAGTATGAAAAATTCATATGCAAGTCCTGTATTTGGCACACACGAGTCAAGAAACTTGTTTAGAAAAAAAAAATGATTGAGTAGTAAATAGAGGTTCTTGAGGGTAATTGGTTTTCCAGATAAAAAAAATTAACAACAATTTAAAGAATTTCTGGAAGAAACCGATTGAAAATCAATTTTCAAATTGGGTTACGACCATAGTGTGTTAATTCCCTACTTGACGTAAGAGCAAACGTCGTGAATAGAGTTCGGAATGGTGTGTCTTTGGCAAACGAAAACAGAACAGGAAAATTGGGGAAAAATGAAGAAAGCATGTGAAAGGTTTGCAGGAGAGGGAATCAAGAAGAAAGGTGAGCAGTAATCAGGTTACAAAGGTGAAAAGAAACCATTAAAACGAAGCAACGAAAGTGGACGCTACTAATTGAATCTTATAGATACATTTTAATATTATAATAAATGATGAAGAACGAGAGAAGAGTCAAAAAAGAAGCAGAATTCGTGGAAACAGGAAAAGGCTTTGGGTTACTATTCAAACTAAGGCAGGAATTCTTGCAGGGAGACCACTATATGAAACTTTTCAGTAACCAGGATTGAAATATATGGATAAGTATGATTCGCGAAGTTCACCCCTGAAGGGAATTAAAACTAAAGCAGGAATATGGACTCCAAGAAAATCTAATTAAGGGTATGACTTAGTTTAAAACACATGCAATCACAAAAATATCTCTACGGCAAAAATTTTTTGCACTGATCAGCATTTTGAAAGCAAATGTTCCTTATATATGCAAAGGAGTTTGTGCGTAATCCGTTAACATATTTGGTAAACAAGACATACATACATATGAGACCTTTTCAAAGTGTTCACGCGATTATAAAAAATGACCGAGGTAAATAGAGGAAAAACTGAGAGAAAACATCAGTTATTAAATACACATAAAGCGAAAAATTATATCGAGACGACAAATATAAATATGTACCCTAGTCTCGAGCAGACGGCGTATACATCATGGTTCTCTCAGAGATATTGAACGTCCGCAGTTTTACGTTATGCATGAATATATGCATCGGTATCAGATATCAGCCATGATAGAGGGCTTCCGGGAAAGCGCCGGAGGAATAAATTTCTTGGTTGCATTCTCATAAATATGGAATATTATAAGTGCGGCTGGCTATTTTGCAACGTCCGCATATTTGCGAACATAAATCAGATGAGGATTTTAATTTCTTCATTCCGTGCAATAGCGTGGAAGAACAGAGAGAAGCATTTCGACTGTGCTGGAGTTTTATTAAATGCTTATGTACCTAATCTGTCCATTTAGTTATCTTTCCGTGAGACTAAAGATAAGGGTAATTAAATGAACGTAATAATAGAATTTCCTTCAATAGCAGTAATTCTACACCATTCCTAACCCCCATCTCTCTCTCTCTCTCTCTCTCTCTCTCTCTCTCTCTCTCTCTCTCTCTTCTCTCTAGGTGTATATATATATATATATATATATATATATATATATATATATATATATATATATATATATATATATATATATATATATATATATATAGCAGGTCAGCAAATACACATATAAAACCTTCAGGGGATGTCCATGATACGAGGTGTAATAATGACATTTTATTCAAAGAAACGTTTCGCACATTGATTCTCTGTGCATCATCAGTCTGAAAGAACATAAAGACACATTTATAAGTAAAATACAATAAAAATGCACAAAAAACAGAATTCACATATACTAAAAATAGTCTTTAAAATTATGTAAAAGGACAAAGTAAAAATTAAAAAGAAATCAAAAAGAACAGTTTTCCATAATAGATCATGTCAAACGGCCTGACCATTTAACTACTCTTGAGTCTTTATATATCAAGAGGCTTGTTCCCATCCTACCAACAGTAAGTAATACGTCCTCAGCAACTCTGTACCTGGCATAGTTGAAGTCGTGTATTTTAACGTGTCTTAGTCATTCCATCTTCTCTCTCCCACAATGAACGGTTGGTGTCTTAAGCAGTCTCTTTTAACCTGTTTTTTACTTTGTTCTTTTATATAATTTTAAGACTATTTTTAGTATATGTGAATTCCTGTTTTTTGCATTTTTTGCATTTTTATTGTATTTTACTTATAAATGTGTCTTTATGTTCTTTCAGACTGATGATGCACAGAGAATTTAATGTGCGAAACGTTTCTTTGAATAAATTGTCATTATTACACCTCGTATCATGGACATCCCCTGAAGGTTATATTATATATATATATATATATATATATATATATATATATATATATATATATATATATATATATATATATATGGGGATACAATCCACAATGAAGTAAAATACCCTTGTAGTTAAAATATATATTTCTTGTACAGGAATTAAAGCTTTCGACCATCAACTGTGGTCTGTTCACTAAGTGAACTAGACCACAGTTGATGGTCGAAAGCTTTAATCCTGTACAAGAAATATATATTTTAACTACAACAAGAGGATTTTACTTCATTGTGGATTGTATCCCCATTTACTTAGAGGTACGACATAGTACCTGGCTTCTGCATATATATATATATATATATATATAATATATATATATATATATATATATATATATATATATATACATATATATATATCCTATATATATATATATATATACATATATATATATATATATATATATACTATATATATATATATATATATTATACAACATATACCTATATATATATATATATATATATATATATATATATATATATATATATATACTATATATATATATATAACTGAGTCTATGACAATTTCAGTATCTACTAGTAAAAGAAAACAAATCATTTAATTAAATTCTGACATTCTTTTGACTGTTTATAAGAAAAGGGGGATATGTACTACTTAGCTCTTAACCTATCTCTCAGTGGGTGGATGTAATCGCTGATGACATTTGAAGGAGTGCTATGAAACTACTATCTGATTCAGGGTCTCTGTAACACGGTTTTTTGGACTTTGCTTCTTGTCAAAGCATCGGATGTAGCTGAAAGTTGACATATGTATATTTTACAACCACACACAAATTTTGTCAGCATTATCAGTAACCTAAACCCGATAGTTTTAATTATTATAGAGTAAAAATGATCTAGCCGACGCCATGGCCAATGATTATGAGCCAAGAGTCAAAAAACATTCATTACGTAAGCAAGGTAAACAACTTTTGACGAAATGTTGCCCCGCCCATCCACCAGACAGAAACTCCATCGGCTCTGAAACCCAAAGACTTTATGAATGGCGGAACGATACATAGATGTGGGTGGGGTATCAGTGCTAGCGTAGTAATACTACTGTAGCAGTAGTGCTGCAACAGTATAGCAGTCATATACATGAATTAAACGTTTAGGCCAACTGCTGGGATCCTTGAGGATCATTTAGCACTTCTTACAACTACTCGAGAAATTAGTTTTTATAGCAAAAGTTAAATTTTCTAATCCAACAATGCCCATGGTAGCCTTCAGTGTTATCCTGAATTATAACGAGGCGAAAGTGGGTGGAGCCTCATTAAGTCATCATTCTGACGATGGTTATTGGTGAAGGTTTAAAGCCAATATACGGTACCGGCTATTTTTTTTTCAGTAAATAAGTAGATAGCCAATAAATAAAAATTGCTTGATATTGGATATAGCAGTTATCAAATCAAGCTTGTCTACTATGTTTTTGAAAATTACCAACTATTCCCTACATCTTGTCAATCTGATTGACCTATAAAGTAGACTGTAATTTCTTAGGAACCCTATTTTGGGAGTTAGACTAATAATCGAAGTGTTTTTGTATTTATTAACATATTTTGTTGGTTTGTTCATTATGACAATTATCAGTGGAGAGGTTCCAGAGTTCATAAAGGTTTGCTTGTATTTAAATTTGTATGTCATTGTTGCCAGAGGTTTAGCCTTCGTTACGTATAGCCAATCATCCATCGAGAAAGAGGGAAGAAATGCTGTCATAAGTTGCGTAACGAGTGCGTTCGAAACCTTTTCTCTGAGTAAGTTGGCCCGTCTTAAAAAAAATTCACTTTTACATTATAAGTACCAAATTTATTCAACCTACGTAATGCAGAATACAGTCAAAATTTATGTGTAGATATAATATGTATTCTGAATAAGCTTTATATTTATGAAATGCATAGATAAAAAGTTATTGCGAAAAAACCGTGTTACAGAGGCCCTGAATCTCATAGTAGTAGTATATTCTCAAAAACAGATAGAAGGGTAACGCCTTGTGGACCGCTAAAGGGAATGTGCGTAGATAAATGGCTGTCTCTTTTGTCCAGTAATTACTGCGGTAACTGTCCCTTTTATCCAGTTATACTATACTGTTCTGTTTGCCCCTTTTATCCAGGTATTTCTGTGGTGACTGTCCCTTATGTCCAAATATTGCTGAGGTATGATGAAACCGTAGAATTTATTTACCACATCGGTTACAACGAGAAGGGGGAAGGAGATGGGGGAAGGGGAAGGGGAAGGGTTTAAAACCTACCCTATTATCTAAGTTGGGTCAAATTGATCCATCTTCAATTCTGCAAATAAAGCCCACTGTAATGAATGTAAAAACCTTAAACATCTAGAATAGAATAAGAAAAAGAAAGCGAAAACTACCGGGAGAAGAAGACGAAAAGCCCAGGAGTTACAGACTCCCGCTTCAGAGTGTATAATGTAATTTGCTTTCCTCTTTAGCCCGGACATCACTCTGCCTGCACAATAAAGCCCTGTATTTTGGCAGCGTATTCACTCGACCATAAATAAGGCGGAAGAGCAGGAGCCACCATTGACTTGTAAATTTCGTGATGCAGTCCCTAGAATATTCTTTCACAGTCTAGAAGCTGCTATATACTAGAACGTTTTTTTCTCATTGTGGAACAGCAAATGACGATACAATATTTTAAAACGCTATAATGAAAATTAGGTTTTATATAGAACTTTTTTTTCCCCTCATTATGGAACAGCAACTGACGATACAATATTTTAAAAAGATGTAATGGAAATTAGGTTTTACACAATTTTTTTCAATCTTATTATAAAACAGCGACTGACGATACAATGTTTTAAAATGCTATAATAGAAATTAGGTTTTATATAAAAAAAATTTTATCTCATTATGGAAGAGCAAATGACGATAAAATATTTTAAAACGCTGTAATGGAAATTATGTTTTATACAAATTTTTTTCAATCTCATTATAGAACAGCAACTGACGATACAATGTTTTAAAACGCTATAATAGAAATTAGGTTTTATATCAAATGTTTTTTTATCTCAGTATGGAACAGCAAATGATTCAATATTTTAAAACGCCATAATGGAAATTAGGTTTTATATAAAATGTTTTTTCCATCTCATTATGGAACAGCAAAAGACGATACAACGTTCTACAACACTGTAATGGACATTATCATTTATAATTGATATTTCCTTTTGCTAACAAAATAAATAAATGCTTTATCGTCAAAGGGGATGAATGAATCAGTAGGGTTATGAAATTACATTTCTCACTTGGGAATATGAAAATAAAGGATGAATAGGATTAAATAAAACACTGAGGCATTATTTATTATGATAATTTAATCACTTTTCGCAGCAATGAAATATTTAATTTAAGTGTCTTCAACATTATCTTATTATTTGTAATTAAGGGAGATTTAAGAGGCTTTGTCTAAGTCCAGAGGTTTTAGTTATTCATAAATTACATTCTGGTTGGTATGAAGTAAACGTTTTTCTTTTTTTTCTTCTTCTTCCTCTTCAGGATGGAACTTTTCCTGTCATAAATGTACTTGCATTGGATGGTGATAAATAACTGTTATAGATGACCTAAAAAAAAGTTAAGCATAACTCATCAAAATTATCACATGAACAACAGCACTGCATTCTTACAAGCCTTCACATTTTCTTGTACTCTTATCGCGACGAATATAACGTAGGTATAAGAATTCAGGTCTAACCGGAAATAATACCGTTATTTTACTAACCAAAAGTAAATGAGCACCACATAAAGGAAGCAAACTAGTATAAATTAGTCTATTAAAGATAATCATAGTATTTTCAGTCTTAGAATTAAGAGACAAATCCACAGTTATGCATATGTATATATATTTAAAGTTTTATCTTTAAATAAATGTATATATGCATAACTGTTGATTTATTTCTCCAAGGTTATTGTGAAGACCACCGTGAATACTCTTGAGCTTTATGAAGATCAAAGGCCTTTTTCAATTCCTCTGATTACTTTTGATCTGCTTTAGACCCATTCTCTTCCGAGTGAACAATCTTGAACTTCTGCTGAAGCTTAGAATTTCATCATTCGTTGGTGTTTCTGTTGTGAAAGTTTTTCTCGCGCGAGAAGTTGGTTTCGATTTAAGTTCTGTTTTGATAACACTCCTCTAAACTATTCCAAGATGCAACAGCTTCGTCTTTGTGCTTCTGCCACTGAGCCGTTATGGGTGTATAAGAGAGAGAGTGAAAGAGAAAGAGAGAGATGCTCGTTTCATATTTTTCAGCATTTCTTTCATTATCTACTTTCCAGAGTGTATGTTACTAAATTCTAAATTTATTTTAGTCTAAGGTGTTCGGGATTCATCTGCAATTCTTGAACATTAATCAAAATCTATGGCAATATCATAATGAGAGAAAATTCTCCCGAAAGTAATAAACCAAATCGAGCGTTTTCTGTGCCCCCGTTAATAGGTCACCCTGACAATATCTTATTTTTTCTTATTCCTGTAGTAAGGTATTTTATCGAAGAGTAAACGAACCACACTCCAAATGATAGTGGATACCAAATTTTTCGAATATGCAAACAACAAATTACAGTTTCATTTCCCCCACATTTTTCATGGTGTCTGGTTGTGCTATTGAAGTCTTTTTATGACTAAAATCTGCCTTCTCCCATTTATT
>NC_061093.1:34059338-34069681 GCF_015104395.2 Macrobrachium nipponense
ACCTCTGGACATGATATTTTCCAAGATTATTTCCAGCAACACAACTTTAAGACCAGAGGCGGAGGGTTCGAAAGGCTTCCAATTACAGTGTACTTTTATTGGAGGGGGGGGGGGGGAGGGGGGGGGGGGGGTTGGCAATCAAAAGATAAAAGTAAAGTTAATTGAGTAATTACATTCTTTCTACAGACCTTAAATCTACGAGGAGAGGTCCCAAAAGTGTTGGATTATTATTTTATTGATTGGTGTGATAACACAATATATGAAAGATTTTTTCTAAAGAACAAAGTTTGCTGTTGCTGTTTTCACTGAATTGGGTTGAACCACTAGCGGATCCAGGGGGGCGGGGGTGCACCTTGGCACATGCCCCACCAGGGAAAATAATGACAAAATAAAAATATTGAAGATTTAGTTAATACTAAGACAAATGAGACATAAAAATGTGAAAAATATATACATATACATATATACACATACATATATAAGTAATACATATATATATATATATATATATATATATATATATATATATATATATATATATGAGTGTGTGTGTGTCTGTGCGTGTTTGTGTGTGTCTGAGTGTGTGTCTGTGTGTGTGTGTAAGTAATGACAAAATAAAAATATTGAAGATTTAGTTAAAACTAAGACAAATGAGACATAAAAATGTGAAAAATATACATATACATATATACACATACATATATAAGTAATCATATATATATCTATATATATATATATATATATATCTATATATATATATAATATATGTGCGTGTGTGTGTGTGTGTGTGTTTTTGTGTCTGTGTGTGTCTGTGTGTGTGTGTGTAAGTGTCTGTGTCTGTATAATATGAAAATTGGTGCCCAACCCACATGAAATTTTTCTGGATCCGCTAATATGTTGAACACTTGGCTACAGAATCTTCCTCACATACAGAATATCTTAGATTTTCTCTTTAATAAACAGTAAATTGAATTCTTATAATTGTGCTAGTTAATGAAAGAGAGAGAGAGAGAGAGAGGAGAGAGAGAGGGAGGGAGAGAGAGAGAGAGAGAGAGAGAGAGTGTTTGCTTCTCTACATCAGGTTTAAAATACATTAAGGAAACATGACCTCCAACACTCAAGAGCAGAAGAAAAAAGAAAAAGGAACCACGAAAAACCTACCGAGAGGAAAACCACCAATGATCATTTTTCTTTCACATCAGCAATCTTCTCGGACCAAAGCGGTAAATGTGTTTTCGTTCGAGAAATTCCGGAATCTTTTCACCGACCTTGTAAAATTATGAGGAATACATAAGAAGTTCAATTGTTCACAGTTTCTGTTATATGAAATTCTATCTTCATCATTTCATGAATCAAAAAGAATTACAGAAAGGAGTAATTTTCAGTTTTCATATTGAAACACTTGTGCCTGATCATTAGTGCTGTTAAGTCTCAGTATGATTTATATTTAGTGAAGTAAATGTGTTTAATATTATAGTTTAGCTCTCAAATGAAAAATACAGTATGTGATATTAGTTGGGTACTACTCATAACTAAGCATTTATGCTGGAAGTTAAACAGTGGTATTAAAATTAGTTACGGTTAGTATGCAGAGCAGAGAGAGAGATATTCTATGTAACTTGTAGGGGTCGGCTCCAAGGGGCCAATCATACTACCCGACAGCCGGCCAGTGAGGCCACGGCTCCCTATATTAGGTTAGGAAGGAAATCTTGTTAGGTCAGGACACTGTATCCTAGGAAAGGTTAGGATTTCTCACACCTACCCCTGTGTCCAAACTCTGCATCCGCTCCTAAATTAGTTTAATAAGTTTTTTTTTATTCAGAACGTTTCTCTAATAACAATAAAAACATTAAAAAATCCTCATAGTAGCACGAGTCTTCAAATGGAGAAACAAATCCACAGTTATGTAAATGTACATATATTTAAATTTAAAACTTTAAGGATAGCTTTCGGGAATCTCTTCGGTCCCCTTATCAAAAAGGGAACCGAACAGATTCCCGAAAGCTATCCTTGAAGTTTTAAATTTAAATATGTGTATATACATTTACATAACTGTGGATTTGTTTCTCCAATAAAAACATTCTAGTAACACTTACTCGATAGCTGTACTCAAGCCGAGAACTATAAAGTTGAAGCAACGCAAACCGTATTGCAGATAACGAACAACAAAAGTCAACAACCTTCTCTCCCTGGAAGACAAACTCCCACATTCACTTCTCACAGCTTCTCTCCCTGGACGACATAAACTCCCACATGCACTTTCACACGACCAGGATCGTATATATCGTCCCTTAAGCTAAAGAAACCGTAAGAGAACACCGTCGTCATTAAACTCGAGCTCCGAAATGCCACCAGCATCGAAGTCTGTGGAGGCTTATTCCCACGCAAATGCAATGATGGTTTGTTTACAGAAAAAAAAAAAAAATTAAAAAATAACTCAAGTTCTACATTGCTGTTTTCGTGTTAAGTTTATTTTCCAAGTGACTATTTCCCTATAAAATATGAAATACTCTGTTTTAGAAGGAACTGTAAGTATGAGAGGGAGATGGGACATAGCTTTCTTGGTTTTTTTTCTTTTTTTTAATAGGTACCTATTTCTCCTCCATATGAGGACATCCAAAAAGAGTAGGCATTCATCTTTTTCTATTTCCATCGTAAATTTAATGATGGTGCTAATTGATTTAACCTGGCAAAAAAGTTATTTACATCTTCATTCCCTGGCCATACACAAATTACGTCGTCAACATATAATTCCACGCAATGTACCTTGGTTTAGATATGTTGATGACATAATTTGTGTATGGCCAGTGAAATGAAGATTGTAAATAACTTTTTTGCCAGGTTAAATCAATTAGTACCATCAATTAAATTTACGATGGAAATAAAAAAGATGAATGCCTACTCTTTTTGGATGTCCTCATATGGAGAAATAGTAGTATGGGTTTAAGTATAGTGTTTACAGAAAACCTACTAATATTTCTTCCTATGTACATTTCCTATTCTGGACAAAACAATAAGGTTAAAAGATCAGTGTTTGCTTCCATGTTTTTAAAAGAGCACTACGGGTATGTAGCCCAGAATATATAGATGAGGAGATAGATAAGATTCGGAATACAGGCAAGAAACTGAAATATCCAGATAATGTACTAAACAATCCATTAAAAGCGGCAAAAAAAGACCATGATCATCAAAATAAAAAAGAACCTTACAACAACAAAAATTTGCTTGTACTACCTTATAATAGTAATATGAAAGATATCTCACATCTCCTGAAGAATTTTGGTGTTAATGTATTTTTTAAACAACTAAAACAATGAAACAGGTACCTATTAAGAACTCCCCCGACAATGCTAAAGGATGTGTATATAAAATCCCGTGTAAGTCTTGTGACCACTTTTACATTGGTCAAACGGGGAAAGCACTGGAAAAAAGAATAGAACAACATAAACAATGTGTGAGATATGCACAGGGAAATAGTGGTATATTATTTGTACATGTTAGTGAGAACAATCATGCTATTAACTGGGAAGGGGCAAAAAGCTGGTGTGTTCTAATAATGCATTGGAAAGGAATATCATTGAATCTAGTTTTATAAAAGAAAGTTATAACAATAATATGAACATCAGTTAATGTATAAACTTGATTCTTTAATATCAAAAGAAATTTGTAAACTGTTCAAATTTTAAGGTATATAATAGGATTATTATATTTGTAAACACAGTAAAGGGGCAGTAGTGGTAATGAGATGTTCAACCCCGCTCCCTGACACCTGTCAGGTGTGGACTTGTACCCTAAGCGGTAGTATCCCTTGAGAATTTATTGTAAATTTTAGCAAATGATTTTTGAAAGCCACTCCTACCTTGACCTTGACACCTGCCTGTGGGTGGATCTGCAGCTCAAACGGTTGTGTTTATGTTCGTCAGTACTGTATTATAGTATATATACTCGTGAATTCTAATACTATGTATCAGTCCTTCGTCAATGGCTTGAAAATAAAGCCGAAACGGTCAGGACCTACACCCTGTCTCTTATTTTCACCTGTGGATATGTGTGATATATATATATATATATATATATAGTTCCTCGTTGGACGAGTTTGTTTTCGCGCTTGGCTACCAATCCGGTGGGTCCTAAGTTCGATTCCCGGCTTGGCCAAACGCAGAATCGGAGGAGTTTATTTCTGGCGATAGAAATTAATTTCTCGATGTAATGTGGTTTTGATCCCACAATAAGCTGTAGGTCCCGTTGCTAGGTGACCAATTGGTTCCTAGCCGCGAAAAAATATCCAATCCTTCGGGCAGCCCTAGGAGAGCTGCTCATCAGCTCAGTGGTCTGGTAAACCTAAGATATGCTGAAACTTATATATATATATATATATATATATATATATATATATATATATATATATATATATATATATATATATATATATATATATATGCATATGATATATATATATATATATATATATATATATATATATATATATATATATATATATATATATATATATATAAATGTATGTATAAATTTACGTAGTATATTCATACCAATTTTGTTTAAGCTTGTCCCAACGAAGCTTTGAAACCCGAGATGAATATGAAATGAAGAAAACCGGCCTCCATTTAGCGAAACGGGATGAAAAATGTCCTTCAGTTTTCTCTGTTGACAAGAAGTAGTTTCCTTCAAATTCCCAGAATCCAAGCACAGAGACATTTTTAGATTCTATTTTTTTATCTTTCTGGGAATAATGCGTCTCTAAAAAATCCAGTATCACCCGAAGGGAATAAAACGCTGATGTAACTCACAAGATTCCTGCAAGCCTTTCCCAGAAATACTGATTTTTTCTTTTTTTTTATATCAGGCTTATGGAAACCAATTCCAGTTTTCCTGGAAGGGAGAATTATGGAAAAAAAAAAAAAGTCATGATTAACTGAAATATCGCACACTTGTAAGTACTCGGTAAAAATCGTAATAATTGGAAAAAAGCGCTTATGAATCAATAATAGCAAATAATTGATACTTACCTGTGTAATAGGGGGACAACTAACTTTATTATGGTTATATTATTTCTAAACTACAGTAAGAAAACTGATTAATTGACCTTTAATAAATATATATATATATATATATATATATATATATATATATATATTATACACTATATATATATATATATATATATATATATATATATAGCTCATAGATTAGTCCTAAAATGGCATTTGAGGATTATTTACGAAAAATATATATATAACATTACATATATATGTGTATGTATGTTAATGTTAGGTATGTATGTATATCAAATCAAGCAAGATATCTGCATAGTCTTCGTAGATTTAATAGTCCTCAAATACCGTTCTCAAACCAGAAAAAATATATTTTATTTCTTGGAGTCTTTTATGGAGGTTTCTTTGTAGTCGTCACAGATTATTCCTACTATACTACAGTCGTTTACCCTGAAATAAATTTATCATAGCATAAAAATTAAAATGTGAAGATATATCGTTAATATGAATTCCAAAATAATTTCAGAGGGAAAAAGGGAAAAATTGTGAGGCAAAAAAAAGCGTCAGTCCTGTAGCCTTCATTGTTTGTTTAATCAACGGAACAGCTTTTTGAAGATATTTCTACTTTTGATAGATCCTTTAGCTAAGAGAGGGCACTTTGTAAAATGAATTAATCACATATGGCATTTGCTATGCTCCTTAATTTCTGCATTCATCTCTCATCAAAATTCATCTAATTTGCATAAAGTAACATCGCAGTCTGGAAGATATCCATTGGCTTCAAATCACCTCTTGCAGCAAAATCGCCGAAATAGATTTGGTTCCTTAGGAGTGGAAATCTGGCTATCGATTTGAACGACAGTGCCAAATCAACTTCATCAGCCAATTAGGCCTGCTCTCTGTGTCATATTTCTCCTGCAAACTGCTCTCATTGAAACCCCTTTTGGGTCAATGGGACTTTTTCCCCCCGAATGAAGTTTCACGTTCAGCGTGACCTGATGAATTCTGGCTCCTTATTGTCCTCAAAGCTTCGTGGGGTTTTTCTTATTTCTGAAAAAAAAATCATATATATTCGTGAAAGGACAACGTGAGGTTATTAAATTTACATTTTACATGGATTAAAATTATAACAATTGTCATAAGTAACATATAAATTTAAATTTTCCTTATCTAAAATGTTTTTTTTAAAGGGCATTTGTATGAGCCAATAACCCCAAGCACCAGAAAAACGTATCCTCACAGAGTTACTTTTTTTTTTGTTTTTTTTTTTTTAAACACTCAGGATGATAGACTTTTGCCTTCAGTTTGTTTGTGACATATTTCAAGTACCATCTGAGTGTTGCTTGATATTGTGTATGAAAAAAAAGTAATATGTAAGTAATATATGAGAAGAAGTACAGAACTTTAGTTAATCTCCCCATTATGGGGAAGTGATTCAGATGGTGCAACATGAAGCTGAACACCAGACCTCTCCAGGCCAATTGAGGACCCACAGAGGTAAGTGAATAGAAGTTGTCGAATTCACTATCTATGGTAAATAGATCGTAGACACACAAGAATAGAATAGACCGGAATATAAAATGTAGGCCCGAGGCCAAACACTTGGACCTATGAGGTCATTCATCGTTGAAAGGGAAACTGAGATTAAAATGTTTTTAAAGGTGTAACAGGAGGAAATCTCGCTGTTGCACTATGAAAAAAATTGTTAGGAGAGGTGCAAAGTAAGAGGGAAGAGAGAAAATACGATTGGAGTTACAGAAAAGAGAATAAAAGGGGATGAAGCTAGGGGCCGAAGGGACGCTGCAAAGAACCTTAAGCATTGCCTACAGTGAACAGAGCAACGTGCACTAACGGCATTGCCCCTTAGGGAACAAAAGAATAGAAAGAAAAGCACTGAAGCCCTATCATTTGAGATAATTAGGCTTTTTCAAAGCGAGTCAAGTCCGAAAATCTGACTCATTGAAATTCAGACATTTTCTGAGATGAAAGTAGAAAGAAAGAAGGTCGTGTACTGAACAATCACTGATGACAACTATCAGAACTATTTTTTTTCTTTTCTGAAAATGATATTAATGGAATATGGGGAAGGATATTTCTGTTATTTGCGACTTACTTAGCCATTGACTTCCTTGAATTTTTTTTCTGTTTAGTAAAAGTTTTTGTTTTTGTTCTGAGATCTGTAATGAATTAATATAAAAGTACACATACATACACAATTTTTGTTCAAATGACTCAGATACACAAAATTTGAAGTAAAGAATAACCTGTATTGTTTCGAAGACTGGTAAAATGTCATTTGAATAAATATGCATAGACAGCGCAGATAACCTTCATGATGAAAAAAACACAACACTCACCATTTTTTTTTTGGTAATCGAAATAACGACAAATGTGTTTTCTTAATTAGGAGTTATAGTAACGTGAGTTGAATTAGATCAAGCAAAGTTCAATTTGAAAGTCTGAAAGACTAAAAATAAAAACAATAACTAGAGGAAGGGTGGTGGCTTCTTTCCTTACGAAAGCATAGATCAAAGAGAGTAAAGAATGAAATGTGATGTCCTGCAGAGATGAAAACATAGATGACTTACCCACATAGGGATAGTCCCTTCAGTGCACTTCATGCAGTGTACTGTAGGCATATTAAGGGTCTTTGCAGCATCCCTTCAGCCCCTAGCCCCAACCCCTTTCATTCCTTCTACTGACTCCATCATTATTACTCTTTCTCTCACTGTCCACCCTCTCGCATCAGTTGTTTCATAGTGCAACTGTGAGGTTTTCCTCCTGTCACATATTTCAAACTTACCTGCTCTCAATGTCCATTCCAGGGCTGAAAGAACTCTAGGTCCCAGCCCTTGGTCTTTGGCCAAACTCAATATTCAATTCCATTTCACAGATGAATTATTGATCTGTAATAAAGAGTAACAATGGACAATTACAAGTAGCATGCCTCCACTGCATATTCAGCTCATCCTCGTGAACTTCCCATAAGCATAATACCAATCGTCATAAATACACAAAGAAACATAATTCGAAGAAGTATACTTCCACAGATAGTAAAACCAACTTTCCAAAGTTTTCACGCAACATGCTAAAGAAGAGTTAACGAAGTTACTTCCTCGGCGAGATCAGTCGATACAATAATGGCTGAACAGGTAGTCAAACTCATCAAAACCCATTACTAACCGCCAATTATCACCAAGTTTGAGACCACGCTTCGCTTTATGGGAAAGCTGCTCCTGAACTGAGTACTATAAGGGTAAATGAAAACCAGGATTAACCAAAAAGCTATAAGTTAAGTATATCTTAGTTTTACCAGACCACTAAGCTGATTAACAGCTCTCCCAGGGCTGGTCCCCGAAGGATTAGATATTTTTACGCGGCTAGGAACAATAGGTCACCTAGCAACGGGGCTACAGCTTGTTGGTAGGATCCTAACCACACTTCTTCGAGAAATGAATTTCTATCACCAGAAATAAACTCCTCCGATTCCGCGTTGACCGAGCCGGGATTAGAACTTCGGACCACCGGATTGCAACCGAGCGCGAAAAAAAACCACTGGTCCAGCGAGGAACTACCAAAAAAAGCTATAACAATGCACGAACCATTGAGTGATTTTGGTAATAAATCCACTCGAATCAAAGCAAAATAGTAACTTGACTTAATAGCAGTCATAACAGGACCGTCACGTTCATTAGATATGAGATAGTCAAAGATTTTGCCGTAATGGAGCCAAGTTTCGATCTTTTAAGACCTTTGCCATTACCCCGCGTCGTATCACGCCATCAGAAACTCATCTGGTAGAAATTGCCTTTCCTTACCCTTTGGCAACGACAGATGGCATTAACTGAGCCCTGAAAGTTAAAGAACCGACGGTGAAAGATTTCCGGTGCCTAATCCCTTTCAGCAGAGAACAGAGAGGATGCGAAGGAATGATAAACAGCAAGATTTGTGGAGGTCGATGATATCGGAAGACTACGATCAGTATAATTTCTGTAGACTGCAGGAGCGCCATTAAAAGCAACAATTAAATCTAACAGAGAGATAACATTAGGAATGTAGAATGATGAACATTTTTCGATTTAAAAGATTGTGTTCTTTCATTGGCTCAATGGCTGTCACTGGAAAGGAAGGTTTCTCCCAAAGCTGTCCCCAAAATTGTTATGAGATCAGTCGATATGATTTTTCTTTTCTTTTTTTATTCCCGATGGGCACCTCATGCCCCTACCACCAAACCACGACTCACTTCCTCCTTTTCATTGAAGACATAATGGGGATTATCTTTTTTGTTTTTTTATGTTTACATTTTGACACAAATTCATTAAAACAAATAGGACAAATACTTACAGTTTTTAAGAGAACGTACAAAAAACTGAAGTATTGAAAGTTTTATGCCTTGTGAATATTTCAATCAGATCCAAATATATGAATATTCTCTATACTTATTTTTTTTTTCTTTGCTGACAAATTCATAAGCCATCTTGCCTCTCCTTAAGACCCGTCCCCTTGATATATTCCCATTAACTTCTGCGCCTTATCTGGTGTTTATTCAGTTATCTGTTATGCGAGTAAAAAATATTTCAGTCAGTGTCTAATTCACATATTTCCATGTCTTTCGAACAGAATCATTCCAGAGAGCCCATAGCCTTCACTGTCAAACAATGGAGCTTCCTAGAGAGAAGGAACGAAGCTGAGTAACATAGTAATAAGTGGAAAGATGTTGAGGGGATGAAAAACAGTCACAAGTGGCAGGCTGAAGTGGATTCGAATTTAAGAGAGGAGTCAGTGACAACAAAAATGGGAAAATTAACAATCTACTTGAGTTGGATCTTCGATCACAAAGTAAGTGGTATGTCTTTAAAGCGCGCGGAGGCTTCGCAATCTTTGTAATGAATTACACACACAACACACACACACACACACACACATATATATATATATATATATATATATATATATATATATATATATATATATATAAATATATATATATATATATATATATATATATATATATATATATATATATATATATATAGTATGTATGTATATATATATATATATATATATATATATATATATATATATATAGATATATATATATATACACATATATATATATATATATATATATATATATATATATATATATATATATATATATATGTATGTACATATATATATATATATATATATATATATATATATATATATATATATATATATATATATACGTATATATATGTGTATATATGAATCCATACATTTCCAAGTCATATAAAAGGTACGAAGGGATGCTAATAAAAAGTATATTTTCTGCAAGAATTATTGAAA
>NC_061093.1:34070181-34097169 GCF_015104395.2 Macrobrachium nipponense
CCCCGGGGCTGGCGGGCCAGTCGGCCCGCCAAGGTCCCCGGGGCGGGCGGGCCTGTCGGCCCGCCGACCCCGGGGTCCCGGGGCGGGCGTGCCAGTCGGCCGCCCCCGAGGTCCCCGGGGCGGGCGGGCCACTGGGCCCGCCGAGGTCCCCGGGGC
Organism: Macrobrachium nipponense; assembly: GCF_015104395.2. Classification (NCBI taxonomy): domain Eukaryota; kingdom Metazoa; phylum Arthropoda; class Malacostraca; order Decapoda; family Palaemonidae; genus Macrobrachium; species Macrobrachium nipponense. The sequence continues at coordinate 34,070,338 of NC_061093.1, forward strand.
GGGCGGGCCACTGGGCCCGCCGAGGTCCCCGGGGCGGGCGGGCCAGTCGGCCCGCCGAGGTCCCCGGGGCGGGCCCGCCAGTCCCCGGGGCGCCGATGGGCCCGTATCCCCGGGGCGGGCGGGCCACCTGGGCGGGACCGAGGTCCCCGCGGGCGGGCAACTGGGCCCGCCGAGGTCCCCGGGGCGGGCGGGCCACTGGGCCCGCCGAGGTGGGTCGGCGGCGGGCCACTGGGCCCGCCGAGGTCCCCGGGGCGGGCGGGCCACTGGCCCGCCGAGGTCCCCGGGCGGGCGGGCCACTGGGCCCGCCGAGGTTCGGGGCGGGCGGGCCCCACTGGGCACCCGCCGAGGTCCCCGGGTGGGCGGGCCACTGGGAGCGAGGTCCCCGCGGGCAGGTCCGGGCGGGCCGCCAGTCCCCGCCTGGGCCAGGCCAGTCGGCCCGCCGAGGTCGGGCGGGCTGGGCCCGCCTATGGTCGGCCCGCGAGGTCCCCGGGGCGGGCGGGCCAGGTCGGCCCGCGGGAGTCCGACGTCGGCCCGGCCACTGGGGCCCGCCGGGAGGTCCCCCGGTGGGCGGGCGGGCCACTGGGCCCGCCGAGTCCCCGGGGCGGGCGGGCCAGTCGACCCGCCGAGGTCCCCGGGGCGGGCGGGCCAGTCGGCCCCGCCGAGGTCCCGGGGCGGGCGGGCCACTGGGCCCGCCGATGGTCCCGGGGCGGGCGGCCACTGGGCCGCCGAGGTCCCGGGGCGGGCGGGCCACTGGGCCCGCCGAGGTCCCCGGGGCGGGCGGGCGCCACTGGGCGCGAGGTCCCCGGGGCGGGCGGGCCAGTCGGCCCGCCGAGGTCCCCGGGGCGGGGGCGGTGTCGGCCTGAGGGTCCGGGGCGGGGCGGGCCAGTCGGCCCGCCGAGGTCCCCGGGGCGGGCGGGCCACTGGGCCGCGAGGGCCCGTGGGCGGGCACTGGGCCCGCCGAGGTCCCCGGGGCGGGCGGGCCAGCTGGGCCCGCCGAGGTCCCCGGGGCGGGCGGGCCACTGGGCCCGACCGAGGTCCCCGGGTCGGGGCGGGCCACGGGCCGCCGAGGTCCCCGGGGCGGCGGGCCAGTCGGGGGCCCGCCGGGCCAGGTCGGCGCGAAGTCCAGGGGCGGCGGGTGGTCGGGGCTGCGGGCCACTGGCCCGCCGAGGTCCCGGGGCGGCGGGCCACTGGGCCCGCCGAGGGTCCCCGGGGCGGGCGGGCGGGGAGGGCCACTGGGCCCCGCCGAGGTCCCCGGCTGGCGGGGCTGGGCCCGGGCCAGGTCCCCGGGGCGGGCGGGCCATGGGCCCCGCCGAAGCGGGTCCCCGGGGATGGGCCCGGCGAGGTTCCCCCGGGGGCGGTGGGGCCAACTGGGCCGGTCCGGGAGTCGGCCCGCGAGGGCCAGTCGGGGAACGCGAGGTCGGGTGGGCCCGCCAAGGGTTCCACTGCGAAGGGGCGCCGAGGTCCCCGGGGGGGGGGGCGGGGCGCCAGGTCCCCCGGGGTGGCGGGCGGCCAGTGGCCCGCCGAGGTCCCCGGGCGGGGCAGGCCCGCCACTGGGCCCGCCGAGGTCCCCGGGTTGCCAAGGGGCGGGCCAGTCGGCCCGCCGAGGGTCCCCTGGGCCGGGCTGGGTCCACTTGGGCCCGGGGCCGAGCCCCGGGGGCGGACCGGGCCGAGGTCCGGGGCCCCGGGCCGGGTCCCAGGTCCCCGGGGCGGGGGGGCCCAAGTCGAGGGGCGGGCCCACTGGGACCCGCCGAGGTCCCCGGGGCGGGCGGGCCACTGGGCCACCGAGGTTCCCCGGGGCAGGCGGCCACGGCCCGCCGAGGTCCCCGGGCGGGCGGGCCCAGTCGGGCCCGCCCGGGCCCGGCCCCTGGCGCGGGCCGGGCCAGTCGCACCCGAGGTCCCGGGCGGGCGGGCCAGTCAGCCCCGCAGAGGTCCCCGGGTGGGCGGGCGACGGGCCCCGGGCCGAGGTCATTGGGGGGCGGGCGGGCCACTGGGCCCGCCGAGGTCCCCGGGCCGGGCGGGCCGACCGAGGTCCCGGGGCGGGCGGGCCAGTCGTAGTAGCAGTAGTAGTAGCTATTACTATTTTCATCTTAAGGTCAAATTGTTTTTTCTTTCTTTAGTAACTATTGACTTGGGTAAGGAGTAAAGGATTATAATTATTATAGTGAGAGATATCTGCATGTATGGTGGAGTAGTAGAACGATAGATACTGTGATTGATGGTAAAGCTACTGTTATACTTGAGTTTGGTTACCTCCTTCGCAATCTTCATTTGGACTCAGGGCATCAGCCATATGCTTGTATTACGAAGGTGAAGAAGAGATGGCCGGAACATAACTGTCGGCATGGTAGCAGAAATCCGTTTGTCACGCAACTTTTCAACTTTTTTTTTTAGCAAAGAGAGAGCCGCCTATTGCCTACAGATTTGTTTGAATAGGTAACTGGTTATAGTTGCTCTGTGTTACAAATAAAAATTGAGCATTTTTACCGGACATTCATTAGAGTTAAAGCCTTGATTATAGCGCAAAAATTATAGCAAAATCTCGTACTGATACCAGTCTTCATTACACGGTTATTGACCAAAAACTTGACTGGACTGTCTGTGAAATCCACAGTAAGGGATCTTTACCAATTACAATTAAACATTACCTTTTCGTCAGGCTTGGAGTAATTGTCATTTATCTGAAATGTTTTTAATTACACGTTTTGAAGTTAACTCTAATTGCGTTTGTTTTTTATTTATACTTAATGGTAATCGTAATTGTAACTGAAAAGTTCAAATAATAAAGTACTTCATTTGAAATTGTTATCCTAGAGCAGCCCTCTTACTTTTCGAGAACTCATCTTAACCACATGCAATAGAGAGATGTTTTGAGTCGCTACCCAATTTATTTATTATATTATTAAGGGAGAATGTTAACAAACCAGCTACCAATTCTAAAAAAATTTTTATTCCATTTATTTCCTTTTTTTGTACAAAGTTTTGCGAAAATGTTTTCCAATATTTGAGTTTTGTATTTCAGTATTATTTTCTTATAATCAGCATAATCATTTTCAACACAATAAACATACCAACAATTTACTTAGGCATCATAGGATGTTAATGATAATTTCTGCAGTTCTAAAATATTTTAGATATGTTTGTTTTGTATTTGTACTAAAGGTATTAAAAGTTACAACTTACAATTGTTGCAGAAATTGACTGTAAAAGGACACTAAACTCAAGTATAAACACTTTGCAACTATCTGCATTTGTTTAAGGAAATGGGTGTGCGAAATGTAAATGAATAATACATTTTATATATGTATTTGTAGCTGTGATTACAATTGTGAAATTATACTAATGATCGTATTTGATATTGTTCCCCATTTTGTAATTGAAGTTGTAATTGTAATTCGATAACAGGTCTGGTAATTATGATTCGAATTGTAATAGACATAAAGCAAACGTAATTACCTCTAACCTGCTTATATTACATAAGACATGCGACAGTAGCTACTTCATACGAAATGGATAAGCATAAAAAACTAATGGGAAACAAAAATAATCTTTTTTAATGTACTACCATGGGAGGGGAAAACTGATTAGAAATTCAGTGATTTTATTTTTCCACTGCACTTCGGCCTCTCTCGGGGCACCTGTGAATTAATTGTTCAATCTTTAATCGACTTAATCTTTCTAGGGATCTATGGGGTTCATGTCTGCACCCTTATTTGGCCAGTCAACCAATTCAAATCCTCTCGACCTTGAAACCATTCCTGGACTATTCTGGCCGTATGGATGGGGCATCTGTCATGAATGAAAATGACAGGACTAAGTGAAAAGGGATAATTCCGCTGGTGAAGTGAAGGGAGAAAGAAATCTTGAAGAATTTTAACGTATTTTTCACTGATGAAAACCTTCAGTCTTGGTGATATCACATATACCATGTAAGGAAATCCAGGCCCACACGTTTACGGTTACAAGCCACTCCTGGCCACTTCGTAAATGTTTCCTTGGTATTATCTGAAGGAAAACAATCTGAATTTTTTTACAATTTACCCGTTGCTTTCCGTAACAGGAAAAAAAGTATATCTTAGTTTTACCAGACCACTGAGCTGATTAACAACTCTCCTAGGGCTGGCCCGAAGGATTAGATATTTTTTTCGTGGCTAGGAACCAATTGGTCACCTAGCAACGGAACCTACAGTTTATTGTGAGATCCAAACCACACTATATCGAGAAATGAATATCTATCACCAGAAATAAATTCCTCCGATTCCGCGTTGGCCGAGCCGGGATTCGAACTTCGGACCACCGAATTGGCAGCCGAGCGCGAAAACCACTCGTCCAGCGAGGAACTGTAACAGGGAAAATAATGATATATCGGTAGGGGGAAATGTAATGCTAAGTAACAACCCCTGCATTAAGATAATGTCTATTCATCTATGAGGATTAATACTTATTACAAATTTGCATCCTCCAACCTCTTATACACTAAAACAGCTCGAAAGTGGATTAGTGGAATTCACGTTAAGAGAGGAACAGCACAACCTTTAGTAAACAGTGTTTCAAACAGACAATTAACAATTTTTCATTATGAAGACATACAGAATTTTAAACGTTATCAATGACAGTAATGACCTGAGATGTTGCAATGCCAGTAACAGCCAACCAATCAATCAGTCCCACTAATCGTGTGATTTAATATATCACTTTGTTCAGTGATAACGATATCACTGCTACAGCACCCCTATTACACGCTAACAATTTTTGTCACCCAATCATGGCTAGACTGAGGTGTTGTATAAATTTTGATAGGTTATCTGCCCTCTGCTAGTAGTATTCGTTATAGTCTCCAAATGAACAGCAACATATAGTTCTCCGGGCACAGATCGTCGCTCTACGAGAAAGTGGGCTTTCAATACGTGCTGATGCACAGCATCTTAACGTCTCCCCTACAACAGTAAATAAATGGAAAAGGAGGCACGCTTAGACTGGGAAATTGACCGACTTTCGATAGCATTTATTTATTTCATTATTATATTTGTTTAAACTATAAACCTTATAAACCCGTGAAATTATGAAACCTAAATTACAGTTGCTTTGGTCCTGTTGAACTCTAATAGTGATTCTTTCTCTTTACTTCCCAGAATACCAAATAGCGTTCCCATAATTAAACAGGCTATAATTAATCTTGATTATCTAAGTATCTGCATGTTAATTACCTATTTCAGTTCGAAGACCTCCACCACGAATGACCACCCGTTAGGATAACGACGACATTCGACGAGCAGCATAAGGAGATCCTTTTACCAATACTATTGCTATTTGTGAACATCTGGTATTAAATGTTTCGGCTATGACGGTGCGAAGACGTCTGCATGAGGCAGGAATACCTCATAGAATTCATGCCAAGAAGGAATTTCTCGCCTAACGGCATCGTGCTGATAGGCTTGCCTTTGTTCAACTGTTTGTGGGGGAGGTTATGGAATTTTGGTCTCGAGTCGTATGCAGTGACGAAAGGTCTTTTACTAGCAGAAGTCACGGCAGAATACATAACTGAAGACCGAGTAATATAAGGTGAGTTTCTATAATCATTAATAACAGTCAGCCTATAATAATTATAAGCAAGGGTAATATTATAATCAAAAGATAATAATTTTGTCAATGACCATGTATTTTCCGCTAATTGAATTATATTGCCACGAGAAGTGTGAAAATAAAAATTCTTCATTGAAAACCCCCCATTAGTTCTATTATGGCCAGCTTTCAGGCATTAAGCTAATGCATTATTAATGTTATGAATAATCACCTAGACAAACTTATAATATAGAGTACAGCCTGTTTACTGAATTAAAGAATATCATAGCATAACGGACTGTTGCAGATCAAAGTTAATGCTATTATAAGTATTAATCCTTGCAGATGAATAAACATTCTTAACTTATTGCAAGGGTTGTTACTTAGCATTTTATTTCCCCAAACGATATAGCATTATTTTCGCCCTACTACGAAAGCAAAGCGGTAAATTGTTGAAAATTAGATTTTTTCCCTTCAGATACTACAGAAGAAATTTATGAGGTGACCAGGAATGGGCATGTCACAGTAAACTTGTAGGGCTGGATCTTCTTACATTATATGGATGATATCACCAGGATTGAGTGGGGGTTCACTGGTGAAAAATACATTGAAATTCTTCATGATTGCTAACTTCTTGCACTTCAACAGCGGAATTATTCCTCCCGCCTGCTCCTGTCATTTTCATTCACGACCGCTGCCCCATCCATACAGCCAGAGTAGTCCAGGAATGGTTTCAAGGTCGAGAGGATCTGCAGTTGCTTGGCTGGCCAAGTAAGGATACAGACATGAACCTCACTGAGAATATTTAGGCTAATTTGGTAAAATGTTGGGAGCCTGAGAGGGAGAGGAGACCAGATCAACTTATGAACCTCTGGGAACACAATGGAAACTCTTCCACAACCGACCACAGATCGTCAGAAACCATGAATCTTCTATGCCTAACAGATTGCAAGAGGTGATCTAGAAGGAAGGTGGCTGGATTTCTCACTAATATTAAAAATAAATGTAAAAATTGAGTGTGTATATTTGGATTACCTCATGGTCATGATTATTATAATTTATTTATTAGAAAGGTGAATTTGATATTTTAAAGGAGTTCAAAATCTAAAGGGAATTTCGCTATCCTGATTTTTTCTTTAAAAATTATCTAAGATAACCTTAGGACAATATCATCAAACTACATTTCTCCAAATAGCTCTTTCCACAATGGACAGGTAAATGACTGAAGGGGCAGTTTAACAATAGCGACGTCTGTCTATTATCCTCACACGAATGATGATAAGAGCGAAAGGAATTTCTGTCCGTATGACATTAAAACATTTATCACAATTAATATATTAGAAAATATAAGCCAAGTAGATATGTTTATCCATATCATGTAATAATTATTGTAATGAACGGCGTGTAGGGTATAAACTCTACTGTATATTCAAGAGGGAATACAAACCCAACATCGGTACAGCAAAAGCAAGAAGCTTGTCAGTTTGAATTACATTTTAGAATTCCAAAACCTGTAAAACGACTTAACAACAAGAACCTCAATCCCCGAAACCAACCCCCCCTCCCCCCCCCCCCCCCGAAAAAATATAATATGTCATATATTAGTTTAGTCCAAGATTAGACTGTGTTAATGACATATCAAAACTGCATACTTAGCGCAGTGGTACTTCTAGATAACATGTCACTTTAAATTAGCTGATATGAGAGAGAGAGAGAGAGAGAGAGAGCGAGAGAGAGAGAGGAGCTAAGGTGTCGGACACTTTCAACAAGTTCATAGTGTTTGGGTATGTTCAATGAAGTGCTGCTGCGCTTCTCTTTATAGCTTCCTATTATATTATTGGTAGGAAACGCACTGCAACGGATACTATAAACTTGGCTTACGTGATAAGGTTAAAATATCCTGTTATGATGTTCGTGATTCTCTCCAATACCAATATAACTCTAAAATTTTTATCAATTTTAAGTATTGCGTAATGCATATGACCGATATATAATAACAGACACGGTGGTAAGATAACGCCCTAGACGAAAGTTAAATGGAATCTTAATAAACAAAATTATATTAAAAGTGAGACAGTAATCTTAGTTACAGTGATATAACCTGCTCAGATTTCTTTTTTTTTCTTTTACTCCGTGTGAGTGTGTGTGTGTGTTTCTCCAACCATACCTAATGACTCCTCCCACTGAAAGAATTCCAGAGCTTATTGGTGGAACTCTTGCTAAAAGAAGGAAGAGTCCTCCCACCCGGTTCCCCTTCAGTAAACAAACCTGTTACCATAATAATTTTTCGAAGTCCCTTCAAGAAGGGTTTACACCGAGGAAACCTGTGGTCCAACTGTACATGTGGACACATAAACGGTATGGGTTTCCTTTTACAATTAACTTTTAATCTCCAATGAAGCGGGAGTTAATGACTACCGCCAATCTCATTTAGAAGTTTCGAGCGGTGGGAGGGGGTGGGGGGGGGGGGGTGGGGTGCTGACAAAAACCTAGAGAAGGAAATGTCAAAAAAAAAAAATCTCAACAATGGTATTTAATCTTCATATAATCATTTTCGAAACACGAGCTACTTCGAGGAGCACCATCCGAGAAAATCGAAATACGTCTATCGTTGAGATATGCAGGCGGAGATATCCTGACAGTGAAGAACGAAAATGCTTTGGAGCCATTCTTTCACTTCAGTTTAATTCTGGTATTTTCAGTGTACTTCTGTCTGGCGTTTGGGATGATTTTGTCCCATTGTTCATTATAATAAGATAGCGGTAACTTTTAAAATTTCGTATCCCTAATTTCCAAATAATTTTTATAAAGATTTTCTTTAACAAAGTACTCTATAATGTAAGCTAGATTAGTATATATCACTGAAGAATATTACTGTACTGGGGATTTATTTCTAAGTAAGTCTTTAATTTCTTCAATGAGAGAAATTGTTAGTGAGAGAGTAAACCTTAGCCTAAACTTCGTTCAGTTCATTCTAGCAGTTAACTCAAGTTGTTAGTTTTCACAAAGTTAGATCTAATTTCGCGTCAGTCGTGAATAATTACTGAAATGGACCGCTAAACTTAGCGAAGGGAAATGCACGCCTAAAAATAAAAAATAAAAATAAAAAAAAATAAAATGGTCTTGTAAATCATATCCTGACAAAATACTTGTAATTCTGTCGGGAACGCGAGGCAAATTGGAAGAGTTGCTTCCTTTGGATTTTTCGCGCCGTACTGCATTGTCTTTATTAAAAGCTGCGTATCAACTGCACAGTCTTTCTCCCGAAGCCTAAGATTCATTCAACTTGCAGAGGAAGAATGCTCGGATCAGCCTGCGATCTGCATCTGAAAAGCGTCGTGGATTTACTTCGCTGGTGTTGAACGAAGTGACGAAATCCTGAGTATTCCAGGTTTTGTATTTGGTCATATTTTTTGGTGCTCTTGCTTAGAGAAAATAATTAATATTATTTTGACAATTTGTCCATATATATTTATGTTGTGTGACTTTGTATATATATAATATATAGAATTATTAGATATATATATTATATAATTATATATAATAACTATATATATTAACATCTATATAATATATATTTTTAAAAATATACATATATATAGAATTATAATATTAATTATATATTCATATATAAATTCCCCTTCGGTTAACGTTTATGAAAATATATTAATTCTTAGGAAGAGCGAATTGGATATTAAAGGACATTTGTAGCTTGATGCATATATAAGTGTTGTTATATATATAATATATTATATATTATCAATATAATATAATATATATTATATAGATATAATATCTATATATATTATATATATAAATAAATTACATGAATTATATATAATGACATATGAATTTTAATCACATCACCCTGATTTAATATACACAAACTTTAAGCTACAAATGTTGTTTAAAATATAATTCGCTCTACCTGGGAAATAATACCGAAGTTGAACTGTAATTGATAAGTCGTTCGTCACCTGGCAGGTTCGAACTGCCGGACTGCGAGTTCCAACGACGTTCAGCGGACGTTCAAGACCACTCATCTGTCAAATGAGGTTTAAATCGACATCTACTCTGTTGTACAACTTTACGGGCTGCTGTAAATCAAGAGCCCGTGCCAGTACAAAGTTGGCTTAGTCTTACTGCTATACAAATCTCCGTCGAACGCAGGTATTTTTGTTTGTACTTAATCAATGTCGTCATCAACCCAACTCCACCATGACAACCGAATGGTGCGTACGAAAACACGTAGCTAATCGTGAGTGAATTTTCATCTCTATGACTTTACATACACAGCATTAAGCTACAAATGTCATTTAATATCCAATTCGCTCGACCTCGGAAATAACACCGAAGGATATTCATGTTTGAGGGATTATATCATATCGACGAGAACCTTTATTGGCAATATCAAAATTATTTTTACACATATAGAAACTCCTTTCTTTTCTTAAACATATGTTAGTATAGCTAGCATTTTAACGACGTCTAGGAATTTATGTTTCTGTGTTTGGACACATATTGCACAAACCGTCTTGTTCGTGTATTTTTACATATGAAGAGCTTACTACTATGAGATTAAGGGTCTCTGTATTTTACAACCACACACAAATTTTATCCGCATTATCAATAACCTAAACCCGATAGTTTTAATTTTTATAGAGTAAAAATGATCTAGCCGACGCCATGGCCAATGATTACAAGCCAAGAGTCGAAAAACATTCATTACGTAAGCAAGGTAAACAAACACCTTTTGACGAAATGTTGCCCCGCCCATCCACCAGACAGAAACTCCATCGGCTCTGAAACCCAAAGACTTTATGAATGGCGGAACGATACATAAATGTGGGTGGGGTATCAGTGCTAGCGTAGTAATACTACTGTAGCAGTAGTGCCGCAACAGTATAGCAGTAATATACATGAATTAAACGTTTAGGCCAACTGCTAGGATCTTTGAGGATCATTTAGCACTTCTCACAACTACTCGAGAAATTAGTTTTTATAGCCAGAAGTTAAATTTTCTAATCCAACAATGCCCATGGTAGCCTTCAGTGTTATCCTGAATTATAACGAGGCGAAAGTGGGTGGAGCCTCATGGTTATCATTCTGACGATAATTATTGGTGAAGGTTTAAAGGCAATATACGGTACCGGCTATTTTTTTTCAGTAAATAGGTAGATAATAAATAAAAATTGCTTGGCATTGGATATAGCAGTTATCAAATCAAGCTTGTCTACTATGTTTTTGATAATTACCAACTATTCCCTACATCTTGTCAATCTGATTGTGACCTATAAAGTAGACTGTAATTTCATAGGAAACTTATTTTGGGAGTTTGACTAATAATCGAAATGTTTTTGTATTTATTAACGTATTTTGTTGGTTTGTTCATTATGACAATTATCAGTGGATAGGTTCCAGAGTTCATAAAGGTGTACTGCTTTGCTTGTATTTAAATTTGTATGTCATTATTGCCAGAGGTTTAGCCTCCGTTACGTATAGCCAATCATCCATCGAGAAAGAAGGAAGAAATGGTGTCATAAGTTACGTAACGAGTGCGTTCGAAACCTTTTCTCTGAGTAAGTTGGCGCGTCTTCAAAAAAAGTCACTTTTACCTTATAAGTACCAAATTTATTCAACCTACGTAATGCAGAATACAGTCAAAATTTATGAGTAGATATAATATGTATTCTGAAAAAGCGTTATATTTATGAAATGCATAGATAAAAAGTTATTGCGAAAAAACCGTGTTACAGAGGCCCTGAATCTCATAGTAAGTTTCCCCAGGTCTCCGTTACTGGCGACAAAGTACGAAACTTTTCGTATTATCATTGTTAATCGTAAATTGTTCCCAACGTTAATTAAACCGTATAATTTGCTAAATCTTCCTTAGCTTCTTCCTTTCCTTAATAAAATATTTTCTTTGTTATCTTTATCTTTCTATTTGTGGGTGTATATTATCATTGAAGCTGCTGATAAGCCGAATTTAGGTATGGTTGGATTGTATCCTATTAATGAATTATGTTGACTTTTCACAGCTTTACGAGATGCCGTTTTATACTTTAATGGCTTTGTTATGGTCTTCCTCTTTCCGGTTCTTATTTCTCCAAATATCTGATTCCCAAGGATTCGGGTCCTCCCGTTTTCCTGCTCTTTTCATGTTTCCATAACTAATAATCCGGTTCTCTAGCCATCGATTTTCCTACTGAAAAATACAAATACTTACCGAAGAGGCTGGTGGTCGTTTATGATAATAAGGCAGCCGATAGGTGTAGTAAGGTGGGAAAGATATTATGAATCCTGGTGTGAACTTTCAGATCTTGCCCGGCCAGCAAAAACCATAACAAAAAGACTATCATTATTATCATTTCAGTACATGAAACCTATTCACATAGAACAAGCATACATGGGCCACTGACTTGAAATTCAAGCCTCCAAAGAATGCTGGTTTCAACTTCACACCGCAGACCCCATACTACAGCAGTAACTGATCATGATACAGAGCCAGTGATTTTTCATCGCCCCTGGGGAGACGAGGCGACATCTGCGTGGCATGCCACTACACTAACCACTATATTTTTTACACCACAACAACCATCACACAAAAAGGATGACTGTTAATGTACAAGGAAAACTGATGAACCCACTTTTCATGATCACTTAGACATAGAATCATCCATTTTCAAAAACTTCGCTTTAGCGACAGAGAAAAGAAAATAGGAAAGAAAAAATGATTAATGGAAAAATGCCAAAAGATGACGGACCTTCAGAGCTGTGGAGCCTTCATCAGTTGATGAAAATAGGGAAAGTGGAAAAGATGCAACGTTATGCCCGAAAAACCAAAATGGAGAAAGTTAAGTACATCTAATTATTACCAGACCACTGAGCTGATTAACAGCTCCCCTAGGACTGGCCAGAAGGATCAGATTTTTATACTTGGCTAGGAACCAGTTGGTTACTTAGCAACAGGACCTAAAGCTTGTTGTGGGATCCGAACCACATCGGGAAATGAATTTCTATCACCAGAAATAAATTCCTCTGATTCCATGTTGGCAGAGCGGGGAATCGAGCTCGGACCGTGAGATCGATAGTGGAGCACGTAACCGACTCGTCCTACGAGAAACCCACCAAATTGGAGAAAGGGATAGGTAAGGGAATAAGAGGAAGGGGGTAAAGAAACAGTAGTTACTGAATTACAATGGGAAAAGCGTTGTTGAACAAAAGAGAAAAGGAGCTGTTAAAAGAGAGAGCAAAGGAAAAAAGAGATAGATACGAATGAAAGAAAGAGGAACGGGTTTAGAACTGAGATTCGTGAAAAAGAGAGACAAAGCAAAGGGATAATTGTACACTGGGTAGTGCCTGAGATACAAAAAGGGATACAGGTTGGTCAGTAAATGACAGAAAAACGTAGAAAGGGAGGATGCTTGTGAAAGAGATAAAAAAATAAATCAGAAACAGCTGGCTCATTAAATGAGAAAATTAAAGTTAATATTAAATGCACGAAAGAAATGGAATAAGAATAACCTATCTCTCCCTAAAGAAAATGAAGATAATTTGTTCAGGAATAGTTAAAAACGAAGAAGAGCTTTTACTTAATAAATGACAAACATAAAAAGGGAAAGAGTTATGGAATTATTTTGATAATATGGAGTAAGAGACGTGTTACTGAAGGAAGGGGAGATTAATAGGAAAGTACAGATAGGAAAAGGGAAAGTGAAAGATTGAACTCAACAAGACAGAAAGGGGAAGAGAAAGTCTTCTGGAAAGGAGAAGCAGAGAGAGAGAGAGAGAGAGAGAGAGAGAGAGAGAGAGAGAGAGAGAGAGAGAACGATGAGTGCCAGGCAAAGAGAGACAGGTGAGTTCCCGGAATTGGCCAAGAGACAAAATCTAATTTTGATTTCCATAATTAATGCAATATGATGAATAGGCCTCCTCGGCTCATAATAGGATTAAACCAGAGCTACGTCAGCTTCAGTGTTGCGAAAAATGGTAGCATGTTTTCTGTTTCGAACTGCGAGTTTATTTGACACTAAGTCTTGAAATATGTTTTGTAGAGCTATTTATAGATCTCATATAATATAGAAAATGGTTCTCTCTCTTCTCTCTCTCCTCTCATCTCTCATCTCTAACTGCGTGTTCATTTTGATGTTAAGTCTTGAAATATGTTTTTGTAGAAACGGTTAGAGATTTCATAAGATACAGAAAATGTTTCTCTCTCTCTCTCTCTCTCTCTCTCTCTCTCTCTCTCTCTCTCTCTCATTACAAAGAGGGAAGAACTTTCATCATTGCCATACCTATTAGTTACTTTAACATAAACTATATAAATACATATATGTCAGTATACCATTTTTTACACTGGTGAAACAAAACCAGACTTTTTTTTTCAGGAAGTTTACTTATTCCAGGAAGTTTCATTACCAAATTTTAAAGTTAGAAAAAAAAACTAGTTATCCTCTCAGAATTTTGATTTTCGAATAGACTGTTGATCACAATTCAACTATTATTAGCATATATACGTTAAAATAAAGTGTTCCATTAAGATAAGTAATGATACGGTCGCTGAAATAGTAACATTCCCAAAGAAAGATTTTTTTTTTTCAATAGAAGGTTCCAAATGGGCATCTCCTTTAGTCCTCCGGAGAGAAAAGAGAAGTGCAGAATTCCCTGTAAGTATTTGTTGGGACTCTAAATGGTAGAGCAGATGGTCCCGACAAGAGTTACATTATCTAACGTCCTCAATTGGATTTACCCAGAGCGTTTTCTAAAAGTTCTCTTGGCGTGCTTCACAAAGGAATAAATGTATTTGCTGTTTTTTCTTTACGTAACGTACTTCTTTTTATTTTTAGCTCCTTTGCGCTTCAGTAGAAATTTTCTATACTTTTCTTCACACAGTTGAGCGTATCAATTCTAATCTGAATTTTCATTTCTTGAAAGGAAGTAAAAAATAATTCCTTTACTTTATAGGAATGTACATTAAGAATCAACGGAAAACTTAATGTAAATATATATATGTGTGTGTGTGTTTGTGTGTATACATACATATATATGCATATACATATGTGTATATATAAATATATGTATGTATATGTTATGGCTATAATCATTTAAATGCACCTTAACAGTCATACATGTGTCTACCCAAGAACTACTAAAAACATGATGTTATCTATTTCATACTTTATTTATACAGAAATAATGTTTTGTTTTTTTTTTTTTTTTTGCGTATGCTTCGGGTAATCTTCAAACAGTACAAATGAACATCATTCTAATGATTATAATGTGATATAACCTAACATTCTTAACTAAATTTCCAAAGCGGGAGGCTGATTTTTTTATTTTATTTTATTTGTTGTTTTTGCCTCCTCGGTTATTCCGGCATTTAAGGCTAAAACCTCCGGATATAATGTTTTTAGCGCTGCCGAGTGGCATTACTGGCGCTCTCCTATCACAGTCTTCTCAGCTTTTCTTTTTTCTCTCTCCATCCGCTCCCTCCTCGTCTCTCAACTTCTAACAAGGCTCTTCGGAAACTTTACTGCGAACACTCTCTCTCTCGTCCTCTCTACATCTCTCTCTCTCAGCCACTCGTTTGTACCATGAAAGAAATAGCTCTTGGGTCAGTCTTTTGAAGTCTCAGTTCCTCTTTTCATCCAGATGGCTGCTTTTACGTGAGAATGAAAAGATTGACAGATTTTTTTTCAAGTGTTTTTCTACCTCGAAAATTCTGTGATGATGATAATAATAATAATAATAATAATAATAATAATAATAATAATAATAATAATAATAATAATAATAATAATAATAATCACGTATCATAAATGTCGTTCTTAATTTATTCCCTTCTGTAATTAAAGGGGGTGAAATAAATAAGGCCTAAAATATATTAATAATAATGTTTGTTCTTTATTGATAATTAATTGATCATAATCAGAAAATAGAAGTCTGAGTAATTTATATCCATATATATATATATATATATATATATATATATATATATATATATATATATATTATATATAAACTACAGTTATGTAAACTGCAGCAATCTTCTTCTTCTTCTTCTTCTTCTTCTTCTAATATTATCAAAGCTTTGCAATATTTTCTCATTTAGATGCGGTATTTTACTCAACATAACAGCACAGTATTATTTGTCCACCTTACTCTATCACTGAGCGTTCTTTTCAGTGGTATAAGTATCGCACACTTAAAGTGCTCGACACTTTGTCCAAAGAGAAAAGAAATAGAAAGCGGAAATTCCTTCTCGAAATAGACTAGCAGTAAGAAGAAAATGAACAAACCCTTAACTCTATCCTAACCCGTCTGGGGAATTAGACAATAGAGAGCAAACAAATAAGAGCAGGGGAGCCACCAGCCTCTGGCTAATGAATTTAGAGGCCGAGGGAGAAACGCTCTGAAGAAAGAAATGACTCGCTGGGGTTGAATTAGAGCAGGTCCACGTCGGGGCCATCAAAACAAAGAAAACATGAAAGAACAGAATTTCGAATCACAGGAACTCGTTTTGGAAAGTAGGTGAAAGTCAATAATCGTGACTTCGAGGTATAATTTACTCACGGTCCAGATGTTTCTAGACCGTGAATTTACTGAAGATTTTTTCGTTGACCAAAGCGGTAGAGTGAAGATTCTTGACAGCTAACAAAATATAACTTTTACGACAATTATGAATTCCTGTCAAGACTTTGTATTTCCTGACATATAAAGCCGCTGTAAGATGAAAATAAAGTCTAAATATCTCACATTTAGTTGTTTTTTTTTCGTGTTAGTATAAAAATAAAGGCCAGAAAAGCATTATTTTAATAACTTTAAATATCTTACATTTAGTTGTTTTTTCGTGTTAGTATAATACAAGAGAATGCAATTTATGGTAAGTAAATTGTCGAGGAATAAAAATCGTAGGTTGATTTTTTTTATCCGAATAGCCAAATGATCCTTTATAGACGAAAAACATTTCCCGTCAATAAACTATTAAATGGAACGTTTAGATATGTCGCCGATTTACCTCAAAGCTCTTCGTGATTAATTACGAATTATATTCGAGCCAGCACCGGCTATCGCATTGAAGTGCATAAAGACTTTAAAGAAACAGTGCCTCAGAATTTTTATAGGAGTTAGACCATTTCCTTGACAAGAAGGATGTGCCCATTACGTTATGAAAACCTGGAATGACACGCTTAATACTCCTGGAATTTATGAGAGCTGAAAACAGCGAAGATTTGCTTGACATTTTTATTTCTTCACTGCAATTTCCTAATTGTTGTGGAGAACAAATGTCTCTTGCAAGACCGCTAGTTTCTTTTATATCAACGTATTACGTTTCTTAACTTAATATAAAAGCGCTTATGATTGTTATTGATGATAAAGTTATTATGAGATAAATACTTTTTGAAGACAAATATATACCAACGAACAACCTGAATTTAACACTAGTGTTATTTAACGAATACGGAGAATAACGGTCTATTATTGTTGTTTACCTTCCCGCTCACATTATTATCTCTTTTTTTTATTTAATAAAAACTAATTTTCTCATAAATACAGGTCATTACAACAACCAACAACAAATCAAATGTTAAAATAGAAAGTGTAATGACTCGGACCTGTAGTTTGTAGCATTGTCGTATTTTGTAATTAACAACTTAGTCAACTTGGTAGACATGTATTTATAAGTGAATGAGACTGTCCAGTAATAAATTACAATAATGTGGAAATAGATAATGTATTTATAAGTATAGCCATAATAATCTAACGTATAGCAAAAGTGATATCTAAAATATTGTAGATAGTCAATTCCTTAAAAAAAATAGTTATGTATTTCACATGACTGACAAAGCTTTTATTATCAACGCAATGTTTGTGGTGTTCGATCTAGGATTGTCATTTTCCTATTGTGAGGAGCATATCGAACAATTACGTTCTTTACGGATGAGCAAAAAATAAGACAGTTTTGTTTTGCATAAGCATTTGTATATTGTTAAAAACGCACGTCAATACTCAGGCTAACGAGAGCAACCGTCTACATCGTCAGAGGGAATGAACACAGAGTTAGTCCCTGTGAGAGAGCAATAATTCCTCTTTGGCTTAAAGATTTCAAGTGTATATCCAGGTATTACTGTGGTGACTGTCCCTTTTATCCAGGTATTACTTAGTTGTCTGTCCCCTTTAACCAGGTATTACTGTGCTGTATGTCCCTTTTAACCAGATAATAATGTACAGTCCGTTCCTTTTATCCATGTGTGACTGTGGTGACCGTCCCTTTCATCCAGGTATTACTGTGCTGTCTGTCACCTTTATCCAGATATTAATGTGCTGTCGCTCTCTTTTATCCAGGTATTACTGTGGTGACTGAAAGCATTTTCAATAATATATTTCCATGGGATCGAGAACAAAAAATGAGCTATGATTAACCGTAGAGTTTATTTACCACATAAGTTAACAAATGGAAGGGGGTTGGAGGAAGGTGTCCGGAGTAGGGGTTTGAAACCTAACCTATTGTCTAAGCTCGGTCAAATGATGGCCACGTAAACAATTTTGTATTGATCGGTCAAGTGGTTCGGAGTTCTATAGCTCACAGATATATAAACAAACATACAAACATTCACTTTTATCTGTGCGATATTTATATACGTATAGATATATTAAATATATATAATAATATAATATATATATATATATATATATATACACACACACACCACACACATATATATATAATATATATAATAATATATATATATGATTATATATCTAATTCCTTTTGTGAAGAATGTCTTTCATTAACATCCTTAGCTTTTTTGACTTATTTCATTTGTATTCAGCACACACACACACACACACACATATTATATATATATATATATATATATATATATATATATATATATATATATATATATATATATATGATATATATATGTATATATATATATACTATATATATATATATATATGTGTGTGTGTGTGTGTGTGTGTGTGTGCTGAATACAAATGATAAGTCAAAAATGCTAAGAATGTTAATGAAAGACATTCTTCACAAAAGGAATTTGCATTTGACAAGGGTAATATAGAATTAGATTTAGCGTTGTGCGCTACCTATAGAGGTTTTGAGTAACTTCCGTAAATTATAAAAAAAAAAAATACTATAAGTGTTGTGGTGTAACACTTGTATACTAAATTATCCAGATAATTAATGTATCACTAGCCCAAGGTTTATGATGTAATACAAACTTCATGTTTATGAAATATAAGCTTCATATTTTTTTTAATCTTTTAGCCATCATAATTCTTAATAATTATGAAGGAGCTTATGTCAACTTAATAACTACTAGTCTTTCACTTTAGCCCAATATTCGATGACTAATTTAACCATCTCTTAAAAAGAGATGGTTGATTGAAGCGTTTGAAGGTGATCGACTTATGCGTTGGATCTTTTCTCAGGAAAGATGTTAAATATTTCCTCTCGAACGTTGAATAAAAAGAAAATCAGGGACACCAAAGACGCAGTTCCCTAACTTATTGGATTTCTCTTCTCTCTCTCTCTCTCTCTCTCTTCTCTCTCTCTCTCTCGTCTTCGACCTCTCGCAAAGTCTCTCTTCTCTTAATCTCTCTCTCTCTCTCTCTCTCTCTCTCTCTCTCTCTATAAAGCGTTGATGTCTTGCATCTGCCCGTCTTATGGAAGGATAATTTAATATTTTTAGGCCTTTCCAGTGACGCCACTCTAATATTCTGAATTATTCCAATGTGTTCAAAGGGGGGAAGAAAGAGCATTTATTTTCATATTGTTCTTATGAAATTTTAAGGATAAGAGCAAAAGGAGCATTCTCTTGGAATAACAAAAGTGCTCGGCTCTTTTAAACACAAAATCGTGAACTGTTGCCGAGTGATTGTGCATTATGCTCTCCTTTTAAAATATCACTTTTATCGGCAATATAACTGAAAACAGTTTTCCCAAATACTTATTTCCAAAACTTACATTAACCCTCATTTATCATCAGTTTTAATAAGAATGCAAGATTATTTACCTTTTTGTTGTTTGTTTTGAAGTAAATAAGCATTGTGAAAGAACGAAGGAAGCACAGCATAGTATACTGATTTGCAAATAGGTTTACTTCATAACTTTTTGCTTTACATTATTGTTGAATTTTCCATATTTTTAGTAATCAATATTGTAGCGGAATCAATACGAACTGCTGGCGTGGTAATGCAACGGATTCATCTTAGGAAGAAATATTTGGCGTTACGCTTCTACCTTTTTTCGAATATCAATGGAAACTGAGTAAATAGTGATGAAAATCTTGAAAATTCTGAAAAAGTTAAGTATATCTTAGTTTTACCAGACCAATAAAAGTATATCTTAGTTTGACATTTTTAAGTGGCTAGGAACCAATTGGCTACCTAGCAACGGGACCTACAGTTTATTGTGGGATCCGAACCACATTATATCGAGAAATGAATTTCTATCACCAGAAATAAATTCCTCTGGTTCCGCGTTGGCCGAGCCGAGAATCAAAATTCGGACCACTGGATTGGTAGCCGAGCGCGAAATCCACTCGTCCAACATGGAACTTGAAACATCTGCAACCCTCAGTTTTTTAATAATAATTTCGGAGATCGAGCTGTATCAATGCAGGGCCTTTAAAGGAATATCAAAGTTTTGTTCATCTTCTAAAACATTGCTGATATTTCAATGGTTCAACATTCCATATCATTCCTTGCATTAGGGTCTTACCCTTGTGTCTAAAGATTTCCGTCTGTTCGATATTTAAATATTTTATAATACATAGAAGGTTAACCTGAATCATTTTAACTAAAACCTCTGTATTACCCTTTCCTGTAATAGACTATAGATCACCTTTGACTATTGATTCACTTCCAATAAATCTCCCTTTCATGTTATGGGGTCTCCTGGAAAAGTTAGAGATCTCTTTTCATTGTCGTGGATACAGCTGCCACCATGTCTATGCTGATATGTAGGTGTTATTTTCAAAATTAAATCCTTACGAGAGCCATTTGTTTTAGTGTTCTAATTGTGCAAAAAGAAAAAATCTATATAGAAGTATATATATATATATCCTATATATATATATATATATATATATATATTATCATATATCTATATATATATATATATATATATATATACCTAATATTATATAATTATATATATATATATATATACAGATATATTATAGATATAAATATATATATATATATATATATATATATATATATATATATATATATATATATATGTATATATATATATAGCTTAACGATATCATTAGGTATGACGTACGACAGCCGAAATATTTCCATTTTCTAAAGAAACTTTTTTGCATAAATCATCACCAGTATCAGCCTCCTTAAATACCTGCACATAGGATCACTATCAGCTCGTCCACTTCAACACAAGACCAGTTTATTAATCGTCTTTGTTTTGTACAGCCTTATGTCATGCATAATAATAAACGTGAAATTCACTAATAGTAATTATGACCTGTTAGACTCCTAATATACTTTGAATAATGATCTGTTCGATTTCACTATACTTTGAATATGATCTGTTCGATATCCTAATATACTTTGTATATGATCTGTTCGATTCCCAATACACTTTGAAGGTGATCTATTTAATTTCCCAATATACTTTGAATATGATCTGTTCGATTCCCAATATACTTTGAATATGATCTGTTCAATTCCCAATATACTTTGAATATGATCTGTTTGATTCCCAATATACTTTGAATATGATCTGTTCGATTCCCAATATACTTTGAATATGATCTGTTCGATTCCCAATACACTTTGAATATGATGTGTTCAATTTTCCCAATTTACTTTGAATATGATCTACTCTATTTTCCAATATACTTTGAATATGGTCCGTTCGATTCCAAATATACTTTAAATATGATCCGTACGATTTCCCAATATACTTTGAATATGACCTGTTTGATTTCCCAATATATTTTTAATATGATCTGTTCCTTTTCTCAATATATTTTGACTATGGCCTACTCGATTTCCCAATATACTTTGAATATCATCTGTTCGATTTCCCAATGTACTCTGTATATGATCTGTGCCTTTTCTCAATATATTGTTGGACCTATGGCTCTCCTCGACTTTACCAATATACTTTGAATATCATCTGTTCGATTTCCCAATGTACTCTGTATATGATCTCAACTGGCAGCCTCCAATCCGAGACATGAATGACTAAAATCCTTTTCTTTAACCCGAAGAACTCAGTCTCAGTGGTTTATGAAAACGAGATCAGCGCCAGCCCCTCTCCCTAACCGCATTTTCCTCAGCCGAAGGGAGCTTCAATAACACCTGGGAAAGGGAACGTCTTCATTCTTTTTCCTCTCTTGGACTGATTGCTTTCTGAGGAAAGACTTCTTAGAAAATAATATTTGGAAATTGAACAGTTATGAAGCTATTTGAAACGACATTATGTGCGTTGTGCAATCATATGATACGGTCAACGGTGCTCAATCTTGGGTGGGATACGTTTGTGAGTTTCTGTTATAAGAAGTTTTTCAACTTGTTTTGTCTTTATAGTCTGTCGATTTATATTGGATACACACCTTTTAATTCATAGCTCTACCTCTATCAAGGTACCGAACACTGGAAAATATATAACCAGGTGTGTACGGGAGTAAAGTATTGAACAATATTTTTTACCTTGGGAAATGTTTCTTTGTTAAAAACTATTGATAGTTCAGACAGATTTAGAGCTTATAAAATATACGATATGTTGATACAATACATCATGTTACCGTGGTTGCGTTTTTGCAACTTCAAGTGAATATCAAAGACCAATTAAATCCTTACATACTGACGTTTATCATATATGCAAAAGGAAAATGGGTTCCTGAGCTTTCATTTTCTGTGGAGGCGGGGGTGGGGCCGGCGGGGGGGCCGGGGGGGGGGTGTTTGGCGGTGTTGGCACAAACAATAAAAAGGAAAGTTATTTATTTATATGGTTCTTTATATATTGAATATCAACGTTCACTTGATCACCTTATAACTGTTTATGCCTTTTTAACAAATACCAGCCCACCTGGCTCATGAGAATGCGTGTAAGAGAGAGAGAGAGAGAGAGAGAGAGAGAGAGAGAGAGAGAGTATTTGAGTTTATGTTTGTATATGATTTGAAAGTAAATATATACCGGTTTAGTTGCAATTTATTTTACTTTACTTTATCAGTGCGGAACTTTCATCTCTCTTCTCAGCTCAGAACTATTTTGTTTCAGTCTTTTATAAGAAATTAATTACTTTAATAGAAACTTACCGTTTTGAATTCCTTTACCTTCTGTTTCTTACATAGATTTTCTTGTTGATAATAGCCGTCTTCAGGTTAACTAAAGATTCTTATGCTCTCAAAGTAATCTTCTTACTGATAATATTCTTATGGTCATTCAATGTAAATAATCGTCTTAGAAGACAATTATACCTCTATAACGTTAAAGGAAACATTTCCTAATAATTTGCGAACAATTTAATGTGAAGAGCATCCCGGAAAAAGTATGAACGGAATATCTATACCTGAGGCGAAAAATATCCCTTGTATCAAATAAACAATAAATAAAACTGGCACGGGGGAACGTCGAAATCTTTATTTCTTTTCGAAGTTGATACTTAACATAGTAGGTTCAATGACTAAGGATTTCTTAAATTAAGATTAAAGAGATGCTCTGATATGTTGATTTCAGCCATTCAAAAATATAAGAGTGTGTATGGAGAAAGACAGCAGCATTATAGCATTTCCAAAATGACTAGAACTCTCTCTGGTGTATAATCTCCGCATATCTGACAAACTTATAACAACAACAGAGAGATAAAACCATTTCTCCCATTACAGATCTCAAATATCATCTTTTCCGTTACGCAGATTTCTAAATCAATTACATAGGTTCACGACTGATAATAGTTCTTTTATGCAATAACAAGGAACCGAGTCAGCATTACAATTGAAGAAAAATATTTTCAGTTTCATGAACTTCAAAGTAACATGCTGGATATGCAAGAAGACTTGTCTACATAAATCTTATACAACAAGATAGCCAATCCAGCTAAAGGAGCATATGTAGCATTTAAATACTCCTTAACTTGTCCCATGCTGCCTGACAAATGAAAATGCATGAAGGTGATTAGGTAAAGCCTCGTGGTGGTGCGGGGTTGGTTACAATTTCAGTTGGAAATTACAGGATAAGCTAAAACAAACACTCGAGAATGAAGCCGAGAAGTCTGACTTCCAGAACTTGGTCATCAAAATGTTAATTTGGTTTGAGTCATAATGTCAACAGCAGCAGTCTGGGTCTCCAACATATTGGATGAAGGCATCTGGCCGCTTCAGAGGCAGTCGCTTCGCTTGATCGGTCAGGCGAATACCAATCAAATGACCTTACTTGTCCTGCCTTGTTTTGAAGCCTACCGTTTGGTGATGTAATGCTAAGTGGAATTACATCTCTCTCTCTCTCTCTCTCTCTCTCTCTCTCTCTCATCTTATATATATGTATATTATATATATTATATATATATATATACATATTATATATATATATATAAATATATTATATATATATATACATAACACATTATATATATATATATTATATATATACTATATATATTATATTCACATATATATATATATATATATATATATAATATATATATATATATATAATATTATAATATATGTAACCATATATATATATATATATATATATATAATATAAATATATATATATAATATATTTATATATATATGTGTGTGTGTGTGTGTGCGTTCGTCAAGTCGACACGAGCAGCATTAATTATTCTGGAGGATGGCGATATTATCGCCAAGCTTATCATTTGTTTTTGAAGCTCATATTGAATTATTTGAGCTCGTAAAGAAATAGAGCATCTCTGATTTCTGAGTGGTATTTTATGACGTTTATGGTAAGAGAGAAAATAAGTCGAAAATATTATATTTATAAAAAAAAAAATATTTGCAGGTGAAATATCATCTGCCTGGAGTGCAAAAAATAAAGGTGCGGAGTATAATTTTTTTCCTCCTTTTTTAAATGTTAGAACAAGATATAAGAAACGTGTTTATAAATGAAGTATTTCGCAACTTGCTTCAGGCTGTCTCACTGAATACGAATGCACTCTCCTCCCCATGAGCGTCATAATATTCTCGCATAATTCTGGAGGTCAAGTCTCTCTCTCTCTCTCTCTCTCTCTCTCTCTCTCTCTCTCTCTCTCTCTCTCTCTCTCTCTCTCTCTCTCTCTCTCTCTCTTAGCGGACTTTCATGATGCTTAGTGCTACATTTTCTTTGCTTGGAATACGCTGTGACTGGAAATTGCTCCGGCTTACATAACAACTCCTCTACTCTAACTGGCAAATACTTTGTTGATCTTGACAAAATCAAGGAAGATGGAAGATTTTGAAAATGGATAGTTGTAGATTTGTAGCTGGTTTGATTTTCATTTACGTCTCTTAGATAAATACTATCATATCGTTGTATCAATGAAACATGATTTTGTCAAAATGATATTTGATGTTTATAAAAGTCGATGGTAAACTATTAATTATACAAATGATTTTAAAAAATTAGTTTTCGAAATTTGCGTTGGCAATTTGACAATAAAATGACTATGTAATTTAAATCGTTATAAGAGCTATCTTAAACGTGATCAAGAAAATTTAAAAATAATTAGTGTTTGCTGTATCACTAAACTGAGTCTGTATTCCATAATGTTACTAAATATGTGATAAATGTCAAGTCCGGATTTGGTACAAAGCACTAACACCATAGAAATACCATTATTCATTCAATAGACATGCTCAACTAATGATAAATGAAAAGTTCAACTGGTGAAATCATATATTTTTTTGTATTCATGCAGTCACTCCTGCTTTTGAATTTATTATAGAGGAAAAGTAGATTCTGGATTGCCGTAGATAACAATTTGATGAATATAAAATACATTAAATATGTAGATATTGTGGTGCATTATGGTAATTTCATTAAAGATCGCATAAAAACGCAATGTTTAGTAATTAGAGTTGATGAATGTATTATTGTCAATGATCCTCTAATTCTAAGAGTCTTAGATGGGAATTGCATTGGAGCTGCGTTAACTTTGTCGTGTTTGGTAAAATTCTGCGTTCGTATGCATTGAAAGTGCCCTCGAAGTATCGTGCTTATTTTTTTCTTTATTCATTCGTCTGCTACTATATATTGTCGTTACTTAAACTTTTACATAGAAATCTTCATGAGGTTTAATCTTCCTTGGACAATGAATTCACGCCTGGAGCTTTCAAGATTAGGGCTTGAGGGCCAAGGAAGGAAAGGGCACCGGCGGTATACACTCACAGCGAAACTTCTTTGCTATCTGTCAATTCCTGAATAATTTCTGAAGGGAACATTTCTAAAAAGCTTCGCCTTACCTGTGTGTGTGCAGGATTATTCAGGTTCTACCTGAGAGAGAGAGAGAGAGAGAGAGAGAGAGAGCGAGCGAGCTGCAAACCGAAAGTCTATCAAATTCCAGCCTTGCATTGTTTCCGTGTATTCGTTACTATTCGTTTTAAGGGTTTGTGACTCACTCGTTTTCATTGTAGTCCTCTTTCTTTCTCTCTCTCTCTCTCTCTCTCTCTCTCTCTCTCTCTCTCTCTCTCTCTCACACACACACACATACAAATACGTGGCTTTTCCCTTTTATCTTTTCATCAATAAGGGTATAATCCATCACTCAGTCCATCATTTACACTTTTTTTTTTTTTCAAGTTTCTGCTCACAGAAATGCCTTATGGTTATTATTATGAAAGGAAACAGAATTAAGTATATCTAAAATCTTTCCACACGGCTAATGTCATGTCTAGCATAGAAATTGCGGTATTCCTTCAGGATTTTCTCGAAGATTACAATCGCTTTACATGTTAAGAAAATAATCCTCAACAAAGTATCAGTGAATGTCTAGTTCTATGACTTGGCCTTTTTCTGAAGACTGGGTAAAAGAGTTTTACCAGATATGAATAGATACCCGTCACGGAATATCGAAAGTATCATTTACCACCTGAAAGACATCTGAAAAACGCCTATTTTCGAATAACCGTCGAATTGTCGAAGTAAATTACTGTCGTTTCAAGCGGTATCTCACTGGCATCGAAATACTGTTGATTAGTTTTACTCATTGTTCAGCTCACGTGTCGTTTAAGTAACTGATTTTACTTTGAGCCTCTATATTGTAGAATTATTTA
>NC_061093.1:34097669-34100169 GCF_015104395.2 Macrobrachium nipponense
TTGTAGAATTATTTACTTTTTCATATTGCTCTCACAATAGCTCTTTTCACCATAGCTGCTCTTCATCAGAATCCAATACAAGTCGGTTTTTTCCGTATCGTCTCGAAATTCAGTAGCAATGACAACTGATAGCCTTTACACGACAACGTGAATGTTAATGGTAGTTTCTCATGCTTTGTCGGCTTGATTAACATGCCGGTCATTTTTGCATATAGTAGAATTATACATCAATTCTACATATGGGTGCATGGGTGGATGAATCGTGTGCTGGAACGATGGATGATAATATCCATCCTCTTCATTAATGAAGATAAAAGGTATATACATGATTTGTACTAATCAACAAAATTATCAAAACTACGTAATGGTTCATATACTGCCTCAAGCACAAGCGCATGCCGAACTGTTTTGTGGCTGTATTCATATCAGAAACCTTTTTCTGACATTTATATCTTTGGTAAGAGCAAGAACAAATTGTTATGTCTACGCAACAGCCTCTCGTAATGTCGTGGCCTTTCATATTTCAGAATTTATGCCGCTGATGGCCTGCCAGATAACTTTATCAGTGGAATTCTCCTCTTTATAAGAGTAAAACAGGAACTCGTGCGGTAAATATGTGACGCAGTCTTCAGTGACAGTAGAGAAACCATTACATGGCAAAAAGTTGTATTTATTATGAAGGCGTTTCAAATTCCAATATTGATTATCTTGAAATTGTTTTATTGATTGTGTAATATTTATCAGGCGGCTGATGTCTTAGCTACATTCTACATTCAGTTACTGTGAATACTCCTATCGCTCTAATCCTAAGCTTTACAATGATCTTCCCGTAAGAGTATCCTCTGCCTCTAAAAATGTATCATCTTAGCGGAGGCAGGATTATGATTATCCCTTCCTTTACTCGCAAACCCACAGTTCCTTTCGCTTTTCTTAATTTTTCCTTTCAGCTAGGAAAATTAAAATCATGAGGTTACATTTTGGAATTATGAGATATCAGCTGTATATGATTATTGTTATATATATCTCTATTATGAGTATGTCCTCAGATGAAATAATAAAAATATTTTTCCGTAGCCGTCAGTTCCGTAGATATAGTGAAAGAGGCAAAATAAATTGAGATATGGAGACGTTGGTGTATAAAATGGAATAACAAAAATATGGGAACAGGAACATTTTCCCACAGAGAGAGAGAGAGAGAGAGAGAGAGAGAGAGAAGGGATGAATGGGCGGCATGTAAGCAAGGGAATAACATTCATATTCATTTGAGAGAGAGAGAGAGAGAGAGAGAGAGAGAGAGAGAGAGAGAGAGAGGATGAGTGGGAGGCACAAAGGGAGGGGTATAAAGTTCGTTCTCCGACGGGATATAGTATATAGCCCGAAATTCTTTGTATCGTCCAACTCGATCCCGAGGGATTTCCTCAACTTGTGATGTATGGCAGTGAAGGTCAGAGCTGGAATCCTCTCATCAAGGGAGAGAAAGTTCTACGAATTGTTTATTATTTTTCATAATATTGAAGATACTATATATTTCTAACACACCTGGGTTGGACGAGTGATTTACGAGTGGATTACGGTAGTTTATAATTGCGTTATCAAAAAGAGAAAACTAATTACAACATATATAGAGGAGAGTCACTACTTTTTTTATTTGGTGAACAAAATATATATTTTCTTGTTACAGGCCCTGTAATAAGCTCGCCTACCAATTCGGTAGTCGCGAGTTCGACTCCCCGCTCTGCCAACGTTGAATCAGAGGAATTTATTTCTGGTGATTAGAAATTCACTTCTCGATATAATGTGGTTCGGATCCCACAACAAGCTGTAAGTCCCGTTGCTAGGTAACCAATTGGTTCCTAGCCACGTAAAAATATCTAATTATTCGGGCTCAGCCCTAGGAGAGCTGTTAAACAGCTCAGTGACCAGGTTAAACTAGCATATACTGAACTGAACACGCCTGGAAAAAATGCCCATTTTTCGATTGCACTGTAAAAATGGGCATTACCCATATTGCAAAAATTCTAAGAGATTACGATACTTTCTTTGTATTTTTTGTCAAACGCGAAATTGAAAGACAACGTTTATCTTTCTAATTTGTATTTTGTTCGATATGACCTTATGATTTTATTATACTTTACGAAATCCTACAATACCACTGATGTCAGGAGCTATAAAGAAAAGCGCATACTATTAGAAAGCGTTCCCTTGCCAACTATTCTTGGCTTCCTTGAATAATTCATTAATTCCACTAAGTGTCCTGGGGGTGAAGGACCTGTTGAGCCTTTCTTGCTGTAAGATATGCATTTCTCCCATGCCATTTATTTTCCCTATTTTTTTTCTGGTGCCTATTAAATATTTCGCATCATTTTGTTCATCCTCCTCGTCCAGGGTTTGATACTCGATTTCTCGTGTTTTTAGCAAGTCAGTAAACACTAAAGCAAAGGGGAATATCAGTGATTCAGAATTGTGTAACTCTTGTAACAATAAAAGACTTTGAAAATGG
>NC_061093.1:34105169-34112794 GCF_015104395.2 Macrobrachium nipponense
AAATTCGCATCGCGGGTCAGGTGACACCAAGGCCAAATGGAAGTTTTTCATGTCCTGGTCTGATTTTTTTCTCTTTTCTCGTATGAAGGACGCTTATTGAGAAAGTCTGTATAACCTTAAGAATAAAATGAAGGTGTTTTACAATCAAATGAGACTATTATATGGATATGGATATGGGTATTGGTATATATGGGTATGGTATGTATATGGGAACTAGCAAATGCGAGCGATAGCGAGCATCTGCTAGTGTAAAGGCGTACATATGTATGTGCGTGCATGCGTATGCGTGTGTTTGTGTATCGTACAAATTATGTAATATATATATATAAATATATATATATATATATATATATATATATATATATATATATATATATATATATATATATATATATATATATATATATATATATATATATATATATATATATATATATATATATATATATTTGTAGTTAGTGGTCCCTAACTATAACTCTATAACTGGAGAACGACAGTGATTGATTTCCTTTGTGTGGAAGTTACTGGAATATCTTTAAAACAATCTCCGTAATAATGAATTTTAGGGAAAATCTTTAACAGCTAATGGGAGGATCGAGGCTTTTCCTTTGTTATGCAGAGCTTGAAAAAACACATGGATGGGCTAATTTATAAAATTAGCTCTAAAACACAAGCACAAGAAAATAAAGGATGTAAAGTATGATTTTTACTACTGAGTAACCTAATAGTAGGCTAATATATATATATATATATATCTATATATATATATACTATATATATAATATATATATTATATACACACACACCCACACACACACACATATATATATATATATATATATATATATATATATATATATATATAATATATGTATGTATATGTATATTAGCCTACTATTAGCTTACTCAGTAGTACAATCATACGCTACAATGGAATTAAGAGATTACCATCATGCAAATATGCACTTTTATAATATAAACTCAAAAAAAATTAAAATCACTGATGTGATTTCAAAACTTTTTCTGGGTGATCGCCCAAAACAAAAATATTTTGATGAATTATCAAGCGGGAACGTATGTTTTCGATGGCTGCATCTAATGACCCATGATCATAAAATAGGGAAACATATATATTCACAGCATATTTTACCTACGTTGTTTTCTTTCAAATCAGTGACAAACATGCTCATAGGAGGGAGAAAATAAATTTTACTAATAAATATCTTCTGTTTCCTTCATAAATTACTTGAAAAGTAATTCATGCTCAGAAACGGGGGACCAAAGAATTATTTGTGTGAATGTGCTCCTATTAATAAATCTTCCAAATAAACGAGGTGAGGAAGACAATAGAATCTATACATTGCTGATTTAGACTTACAACAAAATAAATAAGGAAAACGCTGCTCAATTCTCAGTAGTATTTATTTTACTTGAGGTTAAATTAAGCTATGATCGTACGTATGTTTTCGATGGCTGCATCTAATGACCCATGATCATAAAATAGGGGAATATATATATTCACAGCATATTCTAGCAAACTTGTTTTCTTTCAAATCAGTGACACACATGCTATAAGTTCCAACAACTCAGGCCCCCACAGGGCCATGGCTGAAAGTTTTACGGGCCACAGCTGTACAGAAAACTCGATTGAGCTGAAGAAACTTCGGCGCATTTTTTACAAGTTTTTTCTTAAGCTCCAGGATGTAAAGGCTAGAAAAATCCCCTTCAGTCATCCGAATGCTTCTAAGGAAAGTGTTGTCAACTATAAGCAGTGCCACATTTAACGCTTACCTGGTTCCCTTAGATTTTTAATAAAATAAACAAAATAAAATACATATTCCTTACATCTGGGCTGAATAGGTACTCTCGCTCTGAATGCTATGTAGTGCTCTCTATTTTCGGTTCATAATTGTTTGGTAATGTGCGGAACATCTTTGGATTGGCAGTTTGGTATTGTAATTGTTTAAGGGTAAACAGCAGGTAATTAGAATGTGAAGTTTAAAAAAAAGGGGGGTTAGGCTACTGAAGTATTGGGGATGTTCGAATATATATATATATATATATATATATATATATATATATATATATATATACATATATATATATATATATATGATAGTATATATATATATATATATATATATATATATATATATATATATATATATATATAAAATATAAAATCCAGAAAATAATACCAACAATGTAATTTTACTTTGAAGTTTCCTCGCTTTTTGAATGATGGGAATCACAAATCCCTTTGGAAGCAACACATGGGAGTCAATGTGGGAGGAGGACGTGTCTGATATTCTTCCATTTGCATTTGAAAAGCCAAAACGTGCTTTCTTTTATAACCTCTTTCTAGGCTGATACAAGAAATATTCGGCTTATTGCCTGGAGGTTTTATTTTATGTCTATTTTTCCATTTAATACACTTCAAATATTCATAATTACCACTGAATGCCTGATAGTGGCTTTCAACCTAACTGTAATATTAAATCACTTCAGATGTTAACTCTTTAAAGGCTGGGATCATTTAGCATTCAGAACTGTGATAATCCTGCAAAATGTCAACTGCAGAGCTTGCATAACTCATAGTTTTATAAAGTCTATACTTAGAAATTGAAGTTTAATCAAATTAATGTTAAGAGGTGACGCTTGGCGTGGAACTGAAGCTGCTTCCACCGCTTAAATGAGATATAATTTGATGACATTTTTAGACAATCATTTTAAAAATGTAGATTTCTGTTTTACTATTTGAAATTTGCAACCTTACAGAGATAGTGCAAAATGTTATGTATGTACATATAATAAGCATAAGTGTTTATCCCCGTTTTATTGTTAATTTACTGATCTTCAGTGGTGGATACGCAGAGCAAAAATGTTGCAGTAGGCAGCGTCTATTCAGCAATAACTTTCCAAATAATTCTGCCCTTTATCTTAGATAAATCATCTCTCATATTAATCTTAGCTGTTACAGACGAATACAAATAACTTCGAAAGTGCTTGGAAACAATATTTTTCTTACTTTACGCAAAAATAGAGTCATTAGGGAACCAAGGATTCGGAAAATAGAATTTCCTCCTTTTACAGTACTCCATGCGATGTAATCACGTCTCCACTGCCTCAAAGAATCCAACTCTCAGGGGAAGTACTAAAAGCCAACGGCCAGCCATTTGCTCTGAAATATAACGAGAAAGTCACTCAGCGCTAAATCTGAATCTAAAAGTCAAAAGTGAGATTAATTCTGCAGCGGTAGCATCGTGTAACATAGACATTTCTTTTTCCCCGAGGTTCAAAAAGAAAAGGGGGAAATGGCTAAATTCCCTTGAGAAATATCAAGTCTCTGAGTATATCCGTCGTTTCTAGTAGCTATTTTTAGCTGTGTCGTTTTCTGTCCCGTAAAAATAAGGCTGGAAATAAGTGTGCGTTTCTCTAGAAATATCAGGTAGTCATTTCTAAGTGAACGTTACAAAACTGTTTCTATCGTTAAAAGTGTGATAACATGATTAAATATTTTGGAAACGCTGTAAAATGTTGCTAAACATTAAAGATAATATTTCAACCAACAGCCACAGACTCTGCAAACTGCTTCGTCTGAACTGACGAATTCTAATTTGCATTACTCAGTAAAATATTTACTTGGACTTTTAGTCTCCTGATAGGATTAGGCCAAAGCCACGCTGCATTTAGTCTTATGGAAAATGGAGGAAGGCGTTAATATTGAAAAATATTGAAGCTACAACATTTTTCAGGAAAGGAAAAATTATGCTATTCAATATATTGAATTCAGGGATTAAGTTAAGAAGACATTAAAGATCATTTTTCATCTCGCAGTCACAAACATTTGTGAGCTGCTTCGTCTTGGTAGTCGACATCTGTGTGAGTATATATATAATATTAGTATTACATATTCATAGATAATAGATATATATATATACATCTATACTATTATATATATATAGATATAATATCTATATATATATATATATATTTATATACCATATATATAATATATAATTATATTATATGTGTGTGTGTGTGTTGTGTGTGTGTGTATATATATATATATTTTATATATATCTATATCTATATATTATATATATATATAGTATATATTTATATATATATAGATATATATAAATATATATATAGATATATATCTATATAATATCTATATATTATAATATATATATTTCTCACTCAGTGCAAATTATAAGCTTCGTTTTTTAGCTGTGAGGACTATTCGTGGAAATGAAAACAAAAGAATACTAACAATTTCTTGTGAGGATCGAGAGCACGTTGTTAGGGAAAATGGTCTCTGGTCTAATCTCTTCAAGGGAAAGGAAACTTGACTGAATTGGAGCGAAGTGGAATTTCACGAAGGCAGAGATGCATTCTCTGTACTTATATGGCTCGAGAACTAACAGATGATAAACAATGGACCACCTCCCAAAGTGCAATTAGAGAGACAGAAAGAGATAAATTTCTTTTTATGTATAGAAAATATTTTCAAAGCTTGGTACTGGCACATCATTTCGTGCAATATATGAAAGTAAATCTTTCTAAAGTGTTTGCTGATTATTTGCCAGTCTTGGCATCTCTAACCTATACCCAGTTCTTTTTCATTTACATCAAAACCGTTCTTTCAGCTCGAAGTCAACTCAGTTCTACCTCCAGTGGATGTGCGTCTCTCTCTCCCTCTTTGTACAATTCGTACCTAAGACTAATAAGTTTTTTTGTTTTTCTTCTAGATAGTATGTTGATTTTATCCAGAGAAGTTATCCTTTCTAACGAAGCCGTATTTCCTTCACTTGCTGCCAGAAGGACAAATTCTCTGGATTTTAAGCCAGTGGGCTTGTGTATAGTATAGATAAAAAGCCCGTATCGTCCAAAATATTCCCCACAGAGCACACAAAAATTAAACTTTACCCAATTTTTTTTTTTCTTTTTTTTTTTTGCTTTTATTGCTTAAATACATATGTACTGTATTTTGATATACTGTTTGTCCAAATAAAACATCAAATCAAGTTACATACCTCTTCCCAACATAAGAAAATGGAAGTCCAAGGAATATCAGATGGCATTACTATCTACTCTCTCATTCACATCTTCAGAGCAAACACATTAAGGCCCTTATTTGAACTCTCCCAATAGTAACCTGATAAAACAGTTTCTCTTTTCATCTTTTCTCATTTCGTTTCATAAACCAGAAATAGACGTCTGGAGCAAGTTATTTTTAGCAATTCTTTGTGGATATAAAACATATAAAAAATATATAGTTCTCGGTTTATTTTAGTGTAGATTTTTTTCAAGTGCCAGTGTGCACTTGGCCTCAATAATCACAACAAAACTTTTTTTTTCGATCATTTTTTGACTGAACTCTGCCTTATGCTATTACGTAATTCCATTGTAAATCCAGATCAGCTCTGAAGAGGACCATGGATGGTCGAAACATCCGTTGGTTAGGAATGAATAAATATGACAGTATTCTATTGTACCATCGCTTGAAAACCAAGCAAGTGTTCAAAATTTTTCCGATGGGCCTATATTACTTTTTTATATGATCTTCCTCTCCAAAATAACACCTATTTCCTTGGTCGTTACAAACTTTCTCCTGCTGAAAAAAAAATTGTCTTATTAAACTATTCCACTATCTTCCACAGTCAACCCACCCCATAACTCAGCCCTTCGACCCTCCTTTTATCTGATATAGCCACTTTCAAACACCTATGTGAATCAACTGCTTTTATTCCTCTACCCACCATGTTATTAACAACCATTGCTACACCCGACTGTCTTCACTTACACCCTCAAAACTCAAAAGCAACTCCTGTACACGTACATTTACACGTATGTATTCATATATATAACTGGAATATTTTATTCACTGGTGAGTAAAATCAACTTTTTCTTGTAACAACTCCTACTTTCATCTAATGAGAAAAAAATTCTCTTCTGTTAAAATCGTGTATGATGGTCTTGAGCGCAGAAAGGTACCGCACCTGGGAGGCAGAGATCAAAGGGTCAGTGGGCTCATTTGAGGAATTTCTAAGAAATTTTCACTTTGATGCATTTCTCTGTGATCCTTATGATCCAAAGAGATTCGTTCCCAGGAGTCATCCGATTATATTGGGCTTCGTCACGCTGGAGGCATTACTAGAGGTAAAAATAGAGATTACAAATCCTCTTTTTCCAGTGGTTATCCAGTTTGGGGTAGAGAACATAACATTATTAAAAATGTGAATTAATGTACAGGCGAACGGTGTAATATCCTTTTTATGTTAATGAAGGCAATCACTCAGTGAATAAGACAAGTTCGACAACGATAGTTTACTCCAATAACTTAGCAAAAAGAAACATCAAAGAACCCAGATTTAGGTCTTGTGAGAATATGAAAAGCAATGAAGGAACGTAGAAACTCGATCCATTCATTTCATTACAAATATATAAAATGCATCTATAATAATAAAATAAGAGTTAGTCTTCTTTGTCCGCCCTGGGTGGGGGCGGGGTAGGTGGGATTGACCTCAGATTCTAAAGAGTTCATTCTCGCAACCCGGGCGGCCCCCCCCCCTCCCCCACCACCTCTTTTTTTTTTTTTCACTTTTTATCAGGTGTGAATATTTGTTTTCCAATCGCCTTCTTGTTCGTTTGTGATGTCAGTCTAGTATGTATTCTGTACATGTAGACCTTTAATATCAGTCGTCTACAAGATGTCTTACTCGAAAGCGGATTGAATTTAAACCTAGTGTTTCATTTCTATATAAACACTGGCGCATATATAGGTATATATATATATATATTATATATATATACACACACAAATATATATATATATATATATATATATATATATATATATATATATATATATATATATATATATATACATATACATATATATCTATGTATGTGTGCATATATAAATATATATATATATATATATATATATATATATATATATATATATATATATATATATATATATTTGTTTATATAATATATATATATATATATATATATATATATATAATATATATATATATATATATATATATATAGACAGACAGAGAAAGAGACAGACAAAGAAAATATCTTATATAAGCAACGACAAATTCTTTTAAGAGGATTCCAACGCAATCCTCAAAGCTCAAGAACATCTTACCTCGGCCTGAATCGACCGTACTAATCGTCAGAAACCTTTTGGCAAAGGCCTAAGGAGACCCCATTCAAAGCCTATTCAGACCGGCTGCGGTGCATTTGTATGGGATAGATTTACATATTTAATTCGTTAAGGGAGCATCGGTTCGTGCGGCAATTGGCGGAATGTTAGTGCTTGGTGCTTGTTTATTTGTTTATTTGTTTGTCTAATTGCCTAAGGAATTTATAATTTTTGGCCATTACTGGTACAATGGCCAAAATCAATTTTAGAGTCTAGTTTTGTTGTTACGTGTAGGCAGTGATGGCAAATCTCATCATTAGATCATACACTTTTATCTGGTTAAGTGAATTTTGCACTATCAAGAATTATAACTTTAGATTTTCTAGAAACTGCTGTTTAAAAAGAGATTTAATCTCACATGAAGACAAGAACTAACCATGCTTTAGAGTTTAAATGATCA
>NC_061093.1:34113294-34115794 GCF_015104395.2 Macrobrachium nipponense
CAAACAAACAAATAAATAAACAACGCACCAAGCGCTAACATTCCGCAAATTGCCGCATGACCGATGCTCCCTTAACGAATTAAATAAATGTAAATCTATCCCATACAAATGCACGCAGCCGGTGAGAATAGGCTTTGAATGGGGTCTCCTTAGGCCTTTGCCAAAAGGTTTCTGACGATTAGTACGGTCGATTCAGGCCGAGGTAAGATGTTCTTGAGCTCTGAGATTGCGTTGGAATCCTCTTAAAAGAATTTGTCGTTGCTTAAACGATTTATGTAAGATATTTTTTTTGTCTGTCTCTTTCTCCGTGTCTATATATATATATTATATATATATATATATATATATATACATATATATATATATATATATATATAATATATATATATAATATATATATTATATATAATATATATATATATATATATATATATATATATATATATATATATATATATATATATATATATATATATATATATAATATATATATATATAGTATATATATATATATATATATATTAGTATCTATATATATATTATATATATATATATATATATATAGTATATAGTATATGCATATATATATATATATATATATATACTATATATATATATATATATATATATATTATAATATGTAGTATTATGCATACATATATAAGATTATATATATATATCATATATATATATAGTATATATTATATATATATATATATATATTATATCATATATACACTATATATATATATATATATATATATATATATATATATATATATATATATATATATATGTATATATATATATATATATATATATATATATATGCGCCAGATGTTTATATATTGTGTGTCGCTTAGGGAAATGAAACACTAGGTTTAAATTAATTCAATCCGCTTTCACCTAAGACATTTTGTAGACGACTGATATTAAAGGTCTACATGTACAGAATACTTACTAGACTGACATCACAAACGAACATGAAGACGATTGGAAAACAAATATTCACACCTGATAAAAAGTAAAAAAAAAAAAAAAAAAAAAAAAAAAAAAAATAAAAAAAAAAAAAAAAAAAAAAAAAAAAAAAGAGGTGGGGGGGGGGGGGGGGGGGGGGGGGGGGGGGGGGGTTGTTGCAGCTTAAACTCGCGTTAGAAATCTGAGGTCAATCCCAACCTACCCCGCCCCCACCCAGGGCGGACAAAGAAGACTAACTCTTATTTTATTATTATAGATGCATTTTAAATATTTGTAATGAAATGAATGGACCGAGTTTCTACCTTCCTTCATTGCTTTTCATATTCTCACAAGACCTAAACCTGGGTTGTCTGATGTCTCTTTTTGCTAAGTTATTGGAGTAAACTATCGTTGTCGAACTTTTCTAATTCACTGAGTGATTGCCTTCATTAACATAAAAAGGATATTACACCTTTCGCCTGTACATCAATTCGCATTTTTAATAATGTTATGTTCTCTACCCCAAACAGGATAACCACTGGAAAAAGAGGATTTGTAATCTCTATTTTTACCTCTAGTAATGCCTCCAGCGTGACGAAGCCCAATATAATCGGATGACTCCTGGGAACGAATCTCTTTGGATCATAAGGATCACAGAGAAATGCATCAAAGTGAAAATTTCCTAGAAATCCCTCAAATGAAGCCCACTGACCCTTTGATCTCTGCCTCCCAGGTGCGGTACCTTTCTGCGCTCAAGACCATCATAACACGATTTTAACAGAAGAAAGTTTTGTTTTTTTCTTTCATTAGATGGAAAGTAGGAGTTTTGTTACAAGAAAAATTGATTTTACTCACCAGTGAATAAAATATTCCAGTTATATATGTGAATACATACGTGTAAATGTACGTGTACAGGAGTTGCTTTTGAGTTTTGAGGGTGTAAGTTAAGACAGTCGGGTGTAGCAATGTTTGTTAATAACATGGGGGGTAGAGGAATAAAAGCAGTTGATTCACATAGGTGTTTGAAAGTGGATATATCAGTTAAAAGTAGGGTCGAAGGGTTGAGCTATGGGGTGGATTGACTGTGGAAGATAGTGGAATAGTTTGATAAGACCATTTTTTTTCAACAGGAGAAAGTTTTAAGAACTAAGGAAATAGGTGTTATTTTGGAGAGGAAGATCATAAAAAAAAGTAATATAGACCCATCGGAAAAATTTTGAACACTTGCTTGGTTCTCCAGCAATGATATAATAGAATACTGTCATATTTATTCATTCCTAACCAACAGCTGTTTCGACCATCCAGGGTCCTCTTTAGAGCTAATCTGGATTTACAATGGAATTACGTAGTAACATAAGGCAGAGTTCAGTCAAAAAATGATCGAAAAAAAAGTTTTGTTGTGATTATTGAGGCCAAGTGCACACTGGCACTTGAAAAAAAAATCTACACTAAAATAAACCGAGAACTATATATTTTTTATGATGTGTTTTATATCCACAAAGAATTGCTAAAAATAACTTGCTCCAGACGTCTATTTCTGGTT
>NC_061093.1:34125794-34140794 GCF_015104395.2 Macrobrachium nipponense
TTGGGGATTTTATTTTGGTAAAGTTCCATACCAAGAAACAAATTGTCCATTATGTAGGGTAGATAGTTGAGGAAGTTGAGGGGGAGGTCGGAGAGGAGGAATATGTGGTAGATTATCTACGTCAGCGGTATGACGACGACCTAGGCGAGAAATATGCCTTTGGCAAACCAAATGCACCAGAAAAACATGCTGTAAGTGTGGAAGATGTATTGAAAAAGCTGCCCCAACCTTTTATTCTTAAGAACTTAACATTGTTCCACAAGCAGTGCTTTATGGACCTCACTATTCACTAAGTTTTCACTGTACGGTGCACTTTCCCCAAAGTGTGGGGTAAGTGCGCCAGACTCTTAAGCATTTTTTGTACAAAAACTATATTCTTAATATTGGTCAAAATAATACCAGATAATCTCACATTGTTACTTTTGTTTTTGATACAATAAAAAACTTGTAAATGCAGATAGTTGTTTTTCTATCACCAGGTGAAGTAGAAAAACCCTAAATTTCGAGGCGCACTTTCCCCAGTTTACGGTATATATATATATATATATATATATATATATATATATATATATATATATATATATATATATTATATATATATATATATATATATGTATATATATATATATCTATATATATATATATATATATATATATATATATATATATATATATATATATATATATATATATATATATATATTATAATATATATATATATATACATTATATATATATATATATATATATATATATATATATACATATATATATGATATATATATATATATATATATATATTATATATATATATATATCATATATATATATATATATATATATATATATATATATATATATATATATATATATATATATATGTGTGTGTGTGTGTGTGTGTGTGTGTGTGTGTGTGTGCGTGAGTGTGTTTGTGTGTCAGTGTGTGTCTTTACGCCTGCGCGTTCATGTGGGGGTGAGTGAATGTCATTCAAGGTAATTGGTAATGGAGCCTCTTTGTGACTATGAACGAAATGTAATTTCTTCATCCAACTTGTAGGATGTGCAAACTAAACTGCTTCCATAAAATAAAGGTACAAAAGAAGTCCTTATTGTATTTTAGAAACTGCACAAAAGCAGGTTTGTGTAAACGAGGATATCTGTTTGCCACATATCCTTGTTGAAAGGAGCTTCCGTGCCCAACTCTTGTTAGCCGAGACTTCCATGCTGGAAGTAATTATCCCCCTAAGTATGTGTGAGCATGCACGTAGACATATTTCCCTTGACGCTCGGCTAAAGTGATGTGGGTTTTTAGTTAAGGAAAGATTGGAAAACACCGAGAAGGAGGCACGTTAGTTTCATGTCCTGGTGTTTTCATTTTTCGATATATAGAATGAGATATAATTGAAATATCATGATCATGCTATCCAAAATAGTATTTGAGTACGGCATGAATTGCAAATAAACGGTGATTGCAGCTAAAGTATATCAGTGGATTGTAATAATCATTGGGTGAAAATATTTTTTATGTCTATAATTACGACCATGATTTGCAGCAAAAGAGAGATTCTACTTAAACTTGTATTTTCTTTCTACGAAATGTACCCTTCATTTCTTTTCAAATGTTGTTGCAGTTTTTTGACGTAAATTAATGTAGAGAAAAAAAAAAACGAATTCATTATGAATTATTACGTAAAGCAAAGATACAATTAAATCTAAGGCTTCATTTAAATAACTGAAAAACCCTTGGCTGCCGAGGGGTTACATAGGTTTCATTTCTCAAAGGTTTTATGGCTTTAAAACGCTTACTGTTTTTAATTAGAAAA
Organism: Macrobrachium nipponense; assembly: GCF_015104395.2. NCBI lineage: Eukaryota > Metazoa > Arthropoda > Malacostraca > Decapoda > Palaemonidae > Macrobrachium > Macrobrachium nipponense. The sequence goes on from NC_061093.1 coordinate 34,127,618, forward strand.
CTGTTGGTTATGAAGCTTACTTTGCCTGGGCGCAAAATTTCATGAAGTCGAAATGGATATACTCTTATGTATTCAAATAATCAAATCTGAATGACATTTTAAATTGACAGCATTTCCAGCAGTTATGTATAATTTTCTCTTTGTACAAATATAATGTTCGTGCATCAGAGACGATCAAGAAATGGAATAAACGTTACATTTTAAATCAGAGCCAGTTAATCTTGTAGATGGCTTGTGCAACAGAATCTGCTCCCTCCCCCCCCCCACCCTTCTCTCTCTCTCTCTCTCTCTCTCTCTCTCTCTCTCTCTCTCTCTCTCTCTCTCTCTCATCAGTTTGAGTAGAATTTAAATCCTCTATGAATTACCTGAATCTATTCGATTGCAAATCAAAGATAGTTGTCGAAGTTTGAAGCATCACATAAATTACGATGAACAATCTTAATTTATTACAGTGAAACTGTTAGTCGACAGGAATCTATAACATTGACAGCAACAGTGGCCACAAAAGGTCGCATAAATCTCTTTCGGCCGCAATTGAATTAATTCTTATTTCAAACAATAACAATGATGATAAATGCAGGAGGAAGAAATAAAAGTAAATGTAGGAGCGTAGAGGACCTTCTAAGGCCCTAAAGGAGATGAACCTTTTATAATTTTCGATGTCGGATCTATTTTTGCACCGGGAACTAATCCCGTTGATATTCTCATTCGTTATATGTTTACTTTAAGCACAACAGGGATCATCGTGGTGTGTGCCTTCATAAATCTATTTTAACTTCGTGGTGTGTGCCTTCATAAATTTATTTTAACATCAGGACGTGCGCCTTCTTAAATTTATTTTGACATCGTGGCGTGTGCCTTCATAAATCTGTTTTAACATCGGGACGTGAGCCTTCATAAATTTATTCTAGCATCGTGGTGCGGGGCTTCATAAATTTATTTTAATATCGTGGTGGTCGCCTTCATAAACTTATTCTAACATCGTGGTGTGCGCCTTCATATATTTATTTGAATATTGTGGTGTGTGCCCGCATAAATTTTTTTTAACATCGTGGTGTACACCTTAATAAATTTATTTTGATATCGTGGTGTGTGCCTTCATAAATTTATTTTAACATCGGGATGTGCGCCTTCATAAATCTATTTTAACATCGTGGTGTCAAATAATATTGCTACAATTAGTCCATTTTCAAAGTCTTTTATTGTTACAAGAGTTACACAATTCTGAATCACTGATATTCCCCTTTGCTTTAGTGTTTACTGACTTGCTAAAAACACTAGAAATCGAGTATCAATCCCTGGACGAGGAAGATGAACAAAATGATGCGAAATATTTAATAGGCACCAGAAAAAAATAGGGAAAATAAATGGCTCAACAGGTCCTTCACCCCCAGGACACTTAGTGGAATTAATGAATTATTCAAGGAAGCCAAGAATAGTTGGCAAGAAGAACGCTTTCTAATAGTATGCGCTTTTCTTTATAGCTTCTGACATCAGTGGTTGTGTAGAATTCCGTAAAGTATAGTAAAATCATAAGGTCATATCGAACAAAATACAAACTGGAAAGATAAATGTTGTCTTTTAATATCGCGTTTGGCAAGAAATACAAAGAAAGTATCGTAATTCTCTTAGAATTTTTGCGATATGGGTAATGCCCATTTTTACAGTGCAATCGACAAATGGGCATTTCGTCCAGGCGTGTTCAGTTCAGTATATGCTAGTTTAACCTGGTCACTGAGCTGTTTAACAGCTCTCCTAGGGCTGAGCCCGAAGGATTAGATATTTTTACGTGGCTAGGTACCAATTGGTTACCTAACAACGGGACTTACAGCTTGTTGTGGGATTCGAACCACATTATATCGAGAAGTGAATTTCTAATCACCAGAAATAAATTCCTCTGATTCAACGTTGGCAGAGCGGGGAGCCGAAATCGCGACTACCGAATTGGTAGGCGAGCTTATTACAGGGCCTGTAACAAGAAAATATATATTTTGTTCACCAAATAAAAAAATTAGAGTGACTCTCCTCTATAAATGTAGTAATTAGTTTTCTATTTCTGATAACGCAATTATAAACTACCGTAATCCACTCGTAAATCACTCGTCCAACCCAGGTGTGTTAGAAATATATAGTATCTTCAATATTATGAAAAATAATAAACAATTTGTAGAACTTTCTCTCCCTTGATGAGAGGATTCCAGCTCTGACCTTCACTGCCATACATCACAAGTAGCGGAAATCCCTCGGGATCGAGTTGGACGATACAAAGAATTTCGGGCTATATACTATATCCCGTCGGAGAACGAACTTATTCCCCTCTCTCTCTCTCTCTCTCTCTCTCTCTCTCTCTCTCTCTCTCTCTCTCTCTCTCAAATGAATATGAATGTTATTCCCTTGCTTACATGCCGCCCATCCAACCGTTCTCTCTCTCTCTCTCTCTCTCTCTCTCTCTCTCTCTCACTCTCTCTCTCTCTCCCTCTCTCTCTCTGTGGGAAAATGTTCCTGTTCCCATGTTTTTGTTATTCCATTTTATACACCAACGTCTCCATATCTCAATTTATTTTGCCTCTTCTTTCACTATATCTACGGAACTGACGGCTACGGAAAAATAGTTTTATTATTTCATCTGAGGACATACCCATAATATAACAATAATCATATTCAGCTGATATCTCATAATTCCAAAATGTAACCTCATGATTTTAATTTTCGTAGCTGAAAGGAAAAATTAAGAAAAGCGAAAGGAAATGTGGGTTTGCGACTGAAAGAAGCGATAATCATAATCCTGCCTCCGCTAAGATGAAACATTTTTAGAGGCAGAGGATACTCTTATGGCAAGATCGTTGTAAAGCTTAGGATTAGAGCGATGGGAGTATTCACAGTAACTGACTGTATAAAGTAGCTAAGACATCAGCCGGCTGATAAATATTACACAGTCAATAAAACAATTTCAAGATAATCAATATTGGAAGTTGAAACGCCTTCATAATAAATACAACTTTTTGCCGTGTAATGGTTTCTCTACTGTCACCGAAGACTGCGCCACGAGTTCCTGGTTTTACTCTTATAAAGAGGAGAATCCCACTGATAAAGTTATCTGGCAGGCCATCAGCGGCATAAATTCTGAAATATGAAAGGCCACGACATTACGAGAGGCTGCTGCGTAGACATAACAATTTGTTCTTGCTCTTACCAAAGATATAAATGTCAGAAAAAGATTTCTAATATGAATACACCCACAAAACAGTTCGGCATGCGCTTGTGCTATAGGCAGTATATGAACCATTACGTTGTTTTGATCATTTCGTTGATTAGTACAAGAGGATGGATATTATCATCTATCATTCCAGCAAACGATTCATCCTTCAATGAACCCATATGTAGAATTGATGTTAATTCTACTATATACAAAAATGGCTGGCATGTTAATCAAGCCGATAAAAGTATTAGAAACTACCATTAACATTCAAGTTGTCGTGTAAAGGCTACCAATTGGCATTGCTGCTGAATTTCGAGACAAGGAAAAAGCCGACTTGTATTGGATTCTGATGAAAAGCAGCTATGGTGAAAAGAGCTATTGTGAAAGCAATATGAAAAAGTAAATAATTCTACAATATAGAGGCTCAAAGTAAAATCAGTTACTTAAACGACACGTGAGCTGAACAATGAGTAAAACCAATCAACAGTATTTCGATGCCAGTAAGATACCGCTTGAAACGACAGTAATTTACTTCGACAATTCGACGGATATTCGAAAATAGGCGTTTCTCAAATGTCTTTCAGGTGGTAAATGATATTTTCGATATTCCGTGACTGGTATCAATTTATATCTGGTAAAACTCCTTTACCCAGTCTTCTGAAAAAGGCCAAGCCACAGATCTTTTAGACATTCACTGATACTTTGTTGAGGATTATTTTCTTAACTGAGTGATGGATTATACCCTTATTGATGAATAGATAAAAGGGAAAAGCCACGTATTTGTGTGTGTGTGCGTGTGTGTGTGACAGAGAGAGAGAGAGAGAGAGAGAGAGAGAGAGAGAGAGAGAGAGAGAGAGGACTACAATGAAAACGATTGAGACACAAACCCTTAAAACGAATAGCAACGAATACACGGAAGCAATGCAAGGCTGGAATTTGATAGAATTTGAGTTTGCAGCTCTCTCTCTCTCTCTCTCTCTCTCTCTCTCTCTCTCTCTCTCTCAGGTAGAACCTGAATAATCCTGCGCACACACAGGTGGGGCGAAGCTTTTTAGAAATGTTCCCTTCAGAAATTATTCAGGAATTTACAGATAGCAAAGAAGTTTCGCTGTGAGTGTATACCGCCGGCGCCCTTTCCTTCCTTGGCCCTCAAGCCCTAATCTTGAAAGCCCCAGGCATGAATTCATTGTCCAAGGAAGATTAAACCTCATGAAGAGTTCTATGTAAAAATTTAAGCAACAACAATATATAGTAGTAGACGAATGAATAAAGAAAAAAATATGCGCTATACTCCGAGGGCACTTTCAATGCATACGAACGCAGAATTTTACCAAACATGACAAAGTTAACGCAACTCCAATGCAATTCCCATCCAAGACTCTTAGAATTAGAAGATCATAGGAACCATATTGTGTCTTCTGCCAGTGCTTAATATGTAACTTGAAATCTTTAGTTTATGGGCGATGATAGTAGGCAAATATATTGAATCTGATATCATGGTGGTAATATCATGTCATTGACAATAATACATTCATCAACTCTAATTACTAAGCATTGCGTTTTTATGCGATCTTTAATGAAATTACCATAATGCACATCAATATCTACATATTTAATGTATTTTATATCATCAAATTGTTATCAACGACAATCCAGAATTCACTTTTCCTCTATAATAAATTCAATAGCAGGAGTGACTGCATGCATACAAAAAAATATATGATTTCACCAGTTGAACTTTTTCATTTATCATTAGTTGAGCATGTCTATTGAATGAATAATGGTATTTCTATGGTGTTAGTGCTTTGCACCAAATCCGGACTTGACATTTATCACATATTTAGTAACATTATGGAATACAGACTCAGTTTAGTGATACAGCAAACACTAATTATTTTTAAATTTTCTTGATCACGTTTAAGATAGATCTTATAACGATTTAAATTGCATAGTCATTTTATTGTCAAATTGCCAACGCAAATTTCGAAAACTAATTTCTTAAAATCATTTGTATAATTAATAGTTTACCATCGACTTTTATAAACATCAAATATCATATTGACAAAATCATGTCTCATTGATACGGCGATATGATAGTATTTATTGAAGAGACGTACATGAAAATCAAACCAGCTGCAAATCTACAACTATCCGTTTTCAAAATTTTTCATCTTCCTTGATTTTGTCAAGCTCCACAAAGTATTTGCCAGTTGGAGTAAAGGAGTTGTTATGTAAGCCGGAGCAATTTCCAGTCACATCGTATTCCAAGCAAAGAAAATGTAGTGCTAAGCATCATGAAAGTCCTCTGAGAGAGAGAGAGAGAGAGAGAGAGAGAGAGAGAGAGAGAGAGAGAGAGAGAGACTTGACCTCCAGCATTATGCTAGAATATTATGACGCTCATGGGGAGGAGAGTGCATTCGTATTCAGTGAGACAGCCTGAAGCAAGTTGCGAAATACTTCATTTAGAAACACGTTTCTTATATCTTGTTCTAACATTTAAAAAAGAAGGAAAAAAATTATACTCCTCACCTTTATTTTTTGTACTCTAGGCAGATGATATTTAAACTGCAAATATTTTTTTTTTATAAATATAATATTTTCGACTTATTTTCTCTCTTACCACAAACGTCATAAAATACTACTCAGAAATCAGAGATGCTCTTTTTCTTTACGAGCTCAAATAATTCAATATGAGCTCGGCGATAATGTCGCTATCCTCCATTCATCAAGTCGTGTCGACTTGATGAATGCGCACACCTACGCGCGCATATACATACATACATACATACATCATTACTTAAATATATATATATATATATATATATCTATATATATATATATATATATATATATAAAAGATGAGAGAGAGAGAGAGAGAGAGAGAGTTGAGAGAGAGAGAGAGAGATGTAATTTTACTTAGCATTACATCACCAAACGGTAGGCTGCAAAACAAGGCAGGACAAGTAAGGTCATTTGATTGGTATTCGCCTGACCGATCAAGCGAAGCGTCTGCCTCTGAAGCGGCCAGATGCCTTCATCCAATTTGTTGGAGACCCAGACTGCTGCTGTTGACATTATGACTCAAACCAAATTAACATTTTGATGACCAAGTTCTGGAAGTCAGACTTCTCGGCTTCATTCTCGAGTGTTTGTTTTAGCTTATCCTGTAATATCCAGCTGAAATTGTAACTCCCCCCGGCCCCCCACTAAGAGGCTTTACCTAATCACCTTCATGCATTTTCATTTGTCAGGCAGCATGGGACAAGTTAAGGAGTATTTAAATGCTACATATGCTCCTTTAGCTGGATTGCCTATCTTGTAGTATAAGATTTATGTAGACAAGTCTTCTTGCATATCCAGCTTGTTACTTTGAAGTTCATGAAACTGAAATTTTTTTCTTCAATTGTAATGCTGACACCGTTCCTTGTTATTGCATAAAAGAACTATTAGCAGTCGTGAACCTATGTAATTGATTTAGAAATCTGCGTAACGTAAAAGATGATATTTGAGATCTGTAATGGGAGAAATGGTTTTATCTCTCTGTTGTTGTTATTTGTCAGATATGCGGAGATTATACACCAGAGAGAGTTCTAGTCATTTTAAAAATGCTATGATGCTGCTGTCTTTCTTCATACACACTCTTATATTTTTGAATGGCTGATATCAACATATCAGAGCATCTCTCTAATCATAATTTAGAGAAATCCTTAGTCATTGAACCTACTATGTTAAGTATCAACTTCGAAAGGAAATAAAGATTTCGACGTTCCTCCGTACCGGTTTTATCTATTGTTTATTTGATACAAGGGATATTTTTCGCCTCAGGCATAAATATCTTTTCATACTTGGAAATACTGTTGAACAAAATAATTATTTTTCCCGGATGCTCTTCACATTAAATTGTTCGCAAATTATTAGGAAATGTTTCCTTTAACGATATAGAAGTATAATTTTCTTCTAAGACGATTATTTCCATTTAATGACCATAAGAAAATTATCAATAAGACAATTACTTTGAGAGCATAAGAATCTTTAGTTAACCTGAAGACGGCTATTATCAACAAGAAATTCTATGTAAGAAACAGAAGGTAAAGAAATTCAAAACAGTAAGTTTCTATTAAAGTAATGAATTTTTTATAAAAGAATGAAACAGAATAGTTCTAAACTGAGAAAAGAGATCAAAGTTCCGTACTGATAAAGTAAAGTAAAATAAATTGCAACTAAGCCGGTATATATTTACTTTCAAATCATATATACACATAAACTCAAATACGGGCTCTCACTCTCTCTCTCTCTCTCTCTCTCTCTCTCTCTCTCTCTCTTACACGCATTCTCAAGTGCCAGGTGGGCTGGTATTTGTTAAAAAGGCATAAACAGGTATAAGGTAATCAAAATGAAAGTTGATATTCAGTACATATAGAACCATATAAATAAAGAACTTTCATTTTTATTGTTTGTGGTAAGCCCGCCAACAACCCCCCCCCCCCCCTCCACAAAAGGAAAATGAAAACTATCAATAGTTTTTAACAGGTTGCAATGAAACATTTCTCAAGGTACAAAAGATTATTCAATACTTTACTCCCGTACACAACTGGTTATAAATTTTCCAGTGTTCGGTACCTTGATAGAGGTAGAGCTATGAATTAAAAGGTGTGTATCCAATATAAATCGACAGACTATAAAGACAAAACAAGTTGAAAAACTTCTTATAACAGAAACTCACAAACGTATCCCACCCAAGATTGAGCACCGTTGACCGTATCATATGATTGCACAACGCACATAATGTCGTTTCAAATAGCTTCATAACTGTTCAATTTCCAAATATTATTTTCTAAGAAGTCTTTCCTCAGAAAGCAATCAATCCGAGAGAGGAAAAAGAATGAAGACGTTCCCTTTCCCAGGTGTTATTGAAGCTCCCTTCGGCTGAGAAAAATGCGGTTAGGGAGAGGGGCTGGCGCTGATCTCGTTTTCATAAACCACTGAGACTGAGTTCTTCGGGTTAAGGAAAAGGATTTTAGTCATTCATGTCTCGGATTGGAGGCTGCCAATCGAGATCATATTCAGAGTACATTGGGAAATCGAACAGATCATATCTAAAGTATATTGGGAATCGAACAGATGGTCTTCAAAGTATATTGGGAATCGAACAAATCATATTGGAAAATCGAACAGATGACATTCAAAGTATAATCGGGAAAATCTGGGAATCGACAAAATATATTCAGTATATCGAACAGTCTATTGGAAATCGAACAGATGATATTCAAAGTATTTTGGGAATCGAACAGATCATATAGGGAAATAGAACAGATGATATTCGAAGTATATTGGAAAATCGAACAGATCTTATTCAAAGTATATTGGGAAATCGAACAGATCATATTCAAAGTAAAGTGGAAAACCGAACAGATCATATTCAAAGTATATTGGGAAATCGAGCGGACCATATTCAAAGTATACTGGGAAATCGAACGGATTCAAAGTATATTGGGAAATCGTACAGATCATATTTAAAGTATATTTGGAATCGAACGGACCATATTCAAAGTATATTGGGAAATCGAACAGATCACATTCAAAGTGCATTGGGAATCGAACAGATCATATACAAAGTATATTAGGATATCAAACAGATCATATTCAAAGTATAGTGGGAATCGAACAGATAATTATTTAAAGTATATTATAACATATCATATTTACTAGAAGTGAATTTCCCGTTTATTATTATGCATAACATTAAGGCTGTGGAAGACGAGGTGATCGTGATCCTATGGGCAAGTATTTACGGAGAATGATACTGTTGATGATTTATGCAAAAAAAAAAAAAGTTTCAATAGAAGATGGAAATATTTCAGCTGTCGTACGTCTTACCTGATAATATCCTTTAGCTATATGTATATGGTATATGTATATGTATATATATATATATATATATATATATATATATATATATATATATATATATATATATATATATATGTCTATATAGATTTTTCCTTTTTGCATAAATAGAACACTCTGAAACAAAAGGACCTGGCAAGAATTTAATCTTTAAAATCACTCCTTCATATCAGCATAGACATGATGGTAGCTGTATCCACGACAATGAAAAGAGATCTCTAACTTTTCCAGGGGACTCCATAACATAAAAGGGAGATTTACAGGTTAAGAGAATCGAGAGAGTCAATGGTGCTCAATTGTCTATTACATGCAAAGGTAATACAAAGGTTTCAGTAAGAATTATTCAGCTTAACCTTCTATGAAATATAAAATATTTAAACACCGAACAGACGCAAAACTTTAGATTCAAGGGCAAAAACCTAATACATGGAATTATAAAGAATTTTAAACCATTGAAATATCAGCATTGTTTTAGAAGATCAACAAAACTTTGATGTTCCTTTAAAAGCCCTGCATTAACACAGCTCGATCTTCGACATCATTATTAAAAAACTGACGGTTTCATAATGTTCAAGACTTTCATCACTATTTACTGTTCCCAATGATACTCGAAAAAAACTAGAAGAATAACGCCAAATAATTTTTCCTAAGATGATTCCGTTGCAGTACCACGCCAACAGTTCGTATTGATTCCGCTACAATATTGATTACTAAAAATATGGAAAATTCAACAATTATGTAAAGCAAAAAGTTATGAAGTGAACCTATTTGCAAATCAGTATGCTATGCTGTGTTTCCTTCGTTCTTTCACACTGCTTATTTACTTCAAAACAAACAACAAAAAGGTAAATCATTTTGCATTCTTATTAAAACTGATGATGAATGAGGGTTAATATAAGTTTTGGAAATACGTATTTGGGAAAACTGTTTCCAGTTGTATTGTCGATTTTCTAGCTATAAGTGATATTTTAAAAGGAGAGAATACTGCAGAATCGCTCAGTAAGGGTCCACGCTTGTGTGTTTGAAAGAGCCGAGCACTTTTGCTATTCCAAGACAATGGATTTTTGCTCTTATACTTAAAATTTCACAAGAACAATATGAAAATAAATTCTCTTTTTCCCCCTTTGAACACATAGGAATAATTCAGAATATTTGAGTGGCGTTACTGGAAAGGCCTAAAAATATTAAATTATCCTTCCATAAGACAGGCAGATGCAAGACATCAACGCTTTATAGCGAGAGAGAGAGAGAGAGAGAGAGAGAGAGAGAGAGAGAGAGAGAGAGAGAGATAAACCAATAAGTTAGTGAACTGCGTCTTTTGCTGTCCCTGATTTTTTTTTTTTTTTTTTTTTTTATTCAACGTTCGGGAGGAAATATTCAAAATCTTTCCTGAGAAAAGATCCCACACAGAAGTCGATCACCTTCAAACGCTTCAATCAACTATCTCGTTTTAAGATGAGTTTAGTCATCGAATATTGGGCTAAAGTGAAAGGCTAGTAGTTAATAGGTTGGCATAAGCTCCTTTATAATTAAGAATTATGATGGCTTAAAAGATAAAAAAATATGAAGCTTATATTTCATAAACATGAAGTTTGTATTTCATCATAAACCGTGTGCTAGTTATACATTAATTATCTGGACAATTTAGTATACAAGTGTTTTACAACAACACTTATGGTATTTTTTACAATTTACGAGTTACTCAGAATCTCTAAATCTTATTCTATATTCACCTTGTCAAATGTGAATTCCTTTTGCAAAAAATGTCTTTCATTAACATCCTAAGTATATATATATATATATATCTATATATATATATATATATATATATATACCCTATATATATATATATATATATATCTATATATATATATATATATATCTATGATATCATCTATATAGATATATATATAATAGATATATATATATATATACTATATATATATAGATATATATATATATATATATATATATATATATATATTAGTATGAGATATATATATAGATATATTATATAGATATCTTAGTATATATATAGATCTTAGATCCGATATATATATATATATATATATATTATATTATATATATATATAGATATAGTTATATATAGATATATATATATTATATCTTCTTATTTCTATATAAGATTAATATAATATATATAGAATTATATATATATATATTATATATATACTATAAATTAATTAAATATATATTATATATAATATATATAGATATATATATATATAGATATATAGGAATATATATAGATCTATAGAATATATATATATTAATATATATATATATATATAGATATATATATATATAATAAGATATATATATATATATACCTATATGTATGTTATTAATTAATTAAATAAATAATTAAATATACATATATGTGCTGTTGCTCTCTTTTATCAAGGTGTTTCTGTGGTGCTGAAATGATTTCAATATATTTCAATGGGATCGAGATAAACCGTAGAATTTATTTATCTCGTAAGTTAACAAAGGGAAGGGGGTTAGAGGAAGGGGGCCGGGGTAGGGATTTGAAACCTACCCTATTGTATAAGTTTGGTCAAATGATGGCCACGTGCCAAATTTTGTCTGATCGGTCAAGTGGTTCGGAGTTTTTATAGCTCACAAATATATAAAACGAACATACAAACATTCACTTATAGCTATACGACACATATATGTATATTTATTAAGTTTATTTTAATTATTATATATACATACATATAGGGATATTATATATATATATATATAGTTATTAGGATATATATAGATCTATATATATTATCATATATATATATATATTATATATCTATATAGGATATATATATATATATATATATACTATATATATATCTTATATATATAATATATATATAGATATATATATATAATATATATATATATATATATATATATACCTATATGTATGTATATATATAATTAAATAAATTAATAAATATACATATATGTGTCGTATAGCTATAAGTGAATGTTTGTATGTTCGTTTATATATTTGTGAGCTATAAAACTCCGAACCACTTGACCGATCAAGACAAAATTTGGCACGTGGCCATCATTTGACCAAACTTATACAATAGGGTAGGTTTCAAATCCCTACCCCGGCCCCCTTCCTCTAACCCCCTTCCCTTTGTTAACTTACGAGATAAATAAATTCTACGGTTTATCTCGATCCCATTGAAATATATTGAAAACATTTCAGTCACCACAGAAACACCTTGATAAAAGAGAGCAACAGCACATTAATATCTGGATAAAGGTGACAGACAGCACAGTAATACCTGGATAAAAAGGAGAGTCACCACAGTAATACATGGATAAAAGGGACAGACAGCACAGTAATACCTGGATAAAAGAGACATTCACTGCAGTGGTACCTGGATAACAGGAATAGTCACAACACTAATACCTGGATAAAAGGGATAGACAGATTAGTAATGCCTGGATATACACTTAAAATCTTTAAGCCATAGAGGAATTATTGCTCTCTCACAGGGACTAACTCTATGTTCATTCCCTCTGACGATGTAGACGGTTGCCCTCTTTAGCATGAGTATCAACGTGCGTTTTTAACAATATACAAATGCTTATGCAAAACAAAACTGGCTTATCTTTTGCTCATCCGTAAAGAACGTATTGTTCGATATACTCTTCACAATAGGAAAATGACAATCCTAGATCGAACACCAAAAACATTGCGTTGATAATAAAAATTTTGTCAGTCATGTGAAATACATAACTATTTTTTTATAAGGAATTAACTATCTACAATATTTTAGATATCACTTTTGCCATACGTTAGATTATTATGGCTATACTTATAAATACATAATCAATTTCCACATTATTGTATTTTGTTACTGGACAGTCTCATTACTTATAAATACATGTCTACCAAGTTGTTAATTACAAAATACGACAATGCTCCAAACTACAGGTCCGAGTCATTACACTTTCTATTTCAACATTTGATTTGTTGTTGGTTGTTGGAATTACCTGTATTTATGAGAAAATTAGTTTTTATTAAATAAAAAA
>NC_061093.1:34152698-34185198 GCF_015104395.2 Macrobrachium nipponense
CAACAATATAATGAAAAATCTCTATCTATCTCTTCTCTCTTCTTCTCTTCTCTCTTTCTCTCTCCCTCTCTCTCTCCTATTTTTTTAAATATATATATATATATTATATATATATATATATATATATATACACACTATATGTATGGATATATATAGTATATATATAATATATATATATATATAATGTATATATTATATGTATATATATATATATATATATATATATGGATATGTATGATATATATATATATATATATATATATATATATATATAATATATATATATATATATATATATATATATATATATATATATAATATATATAATTTTATATATAATATAGGGGGAGAGAGAGAGAGAGAGAACCCTGAAAATACAGTGTTCAAGCGAACAATAATGAAACTCTCTCTCTCTCTCTCTCCTCTCTCTCTCTCTCTATTTTTTAATATATATATATATATATATATATATATATATATATATATATATATATATATATATATATATATATATACACATATATATGTATGGATATATATATATGTATATATATATATATATATATATATATATATATATATATATATATATATATATATATATCTATATATATATATATAGTATATATATATGTATATATATATATATATATATGTATATATATATATATGTATATGTATATATATATATATATATATATATATATATATATATATTATATATATATATATATATATATATATATATATATGAATAATTATCACATCGAACCGTGATCCATTTATATATCAATTCAAGCTACAAATGTCCTTTAATATCTAAATTCACTTTACCTCCCAAATGATATATTTTCATATATGTACTGAAGGGGAATTTTTTTAAGTTGATAACAATTTCGTCCCCCCATGGGATCGAACCACCGTCCAGGTGGACGGGGACGAAATCAGGACTGTCAGTGCGCTATCCAATCTGTTGGCCGATTGGATAGCGTCACTGACAGTCCTGATTTCGTCCCCGTCCACCTGGACGGTGGTTCGATCCCATGGGGGGACGAAATTGTTATCAACTTAAAAAATTCCCCTTCAGTACATATATGAAAATATATCATTTGGGAGGTAAAGTGAATTTAGATATTAAAAGGACATTTGTAGCTTGAATTGATATATATATATATATATATATATATATATATATATATATATATATATATATATATATATATATTATATATATATATATATATATATATATATATATATATATATATATAGGGGGAGAGAGAGAGAGGAGAGAACCCTGAAAATACAGTGTTCAAGCGAACAATATGAACTCTTCAAAAAACGCCTGCCAACGACCCTTTCCTTTTCGTACTGATTGAATTACGGGGTCTTAAAAGTTGGTTATATATTTATATATAAATTTCGTAACAAATGAATCTTTCCGATCAGCGACTCACGATCATGTAACAGAATCTATCATTAACCAGATTTCTGCTTTCAAAAGCTAGTTGTAAGATCCTCTTTGAGATACATAAAAGGCAATGGTTTTCACTTCACCCTCTCTCTCTCTCTCTCTCTCTCTCTCTCTCTCTCTCTCTCTTACGAAACAAAAGTTAGCTTTCATTGAAAAAGAGTTCTTCTACAACTAAAAGAAGCTGACTGATGAATATTCAAGGAAATCATGTGCTGTGAAGTAGACATATCCTTAAAAAAATTAAGAATGTATATATAAACACACACACACACACACACACACACACACACACACACACACACACACACACATATATATTATATATATATATATATTATATATATATATATATATTGCGTGTGTGTGTGTGTATGTGATTGTTTTTTGCTGTGCCGATCCTTTAACATTGCATTCGATGCGTCACATAAATGGATGAGTGATCTTGAAATATATCAGTAAAAGTTATAATTCAGTCTTCGCTGAATTGTATGCTAATTCACGCTCCTGTCCACTACCAATTTAGAAAAAAGGTAACTAAAAGGCACTAGATCATAAAATAGAATTTGTTCATTCTCATTCTCTCTCTCTCTCTCTCTCTCTCTCTCTCTCTCTCTCTCTCTCTCTCTCTCTCTCTCTTTGTCTGTCTGTCAGCTTTGGCTTCCTATGAAAATACTTTCACGTTCTTCTCAAGAAACTGATTATGTTAAAACCATAAGATCCATTACTATTTCATAACCTCTTTACTCTGATACGGTGATCATTTTTCTAGAAAATACGCATAGCTTCCAGCTTTGCTGAGTCTACAACCCACGATCTAGCTCAAGTCTCTACTTATTTTTTTTCTTACGCAAAATCAGTTCCACTTAAAGAATATTAATGATGTTTTCGAACTCCCATCTCTCCAGAATTTCTTCTGCATAAAAAATAACACGATTTGGTTAGCAAACAGGAATCCTTGTCGTAATTTCCACCTTTTACTTCAAATTTGTAGGACTTTTTCCCGAAATTCTCTGCTGTTTTGATGATTCTGGCTTCTGTTATCGTTCTAAACTCCCTGTTTTAGGTTAACATATTCACAGCTAATCTGATAAGTGGTTATTTTGTTGGATAGAGGATAAAAACGATTCTACTTCATACGTTCTTATATCCACTTAAAACTTCTTTTATATGATACACCCAGGTTTCCTAGGAGTTAAAAATGTCATCCTTTCCAGCTTCATGAGACATAAAAGGGTCGGAACAAATATATATTGATTAATCCAGAAAAACGAAAATATTTTGGAGTGGCCATAATCCTTCATTAATTTCCGGAGGTTATGTTATGACGTATGGAGATTTGAAAAATAAATGCTTCTAAGGAGAGAAATAACATCATTGGGAGACTGCTCCTTTTAAGAAAATATTAGCTTTCCACGTAGCTACAAGTAATGAAAATATTGATAAACTTAAAAAAAAAATTACACATTCAAGGGATCATAAAAACAAAAAGTATCAGATTATTGATCACTGGAAATGTCTGTTTTGCTTGTAGCCCAAAACAAATGAATTTTTCGATATCAATTACATAAAATGTGTCTAGGTAAAGAATTAAAACTAAAGTCAGACTTTTTGTAATACGATTATTAACGCAAAGAAATGTTTGTGTGCGTATATGTGCGGTCAATACCATCCTCTACCGCTTTCATGTTTAAGAGGATAAATAGTCTGTAAAAAATAATCTAATATGGTCCTTAGATTGTCTGTAAAAATGATTTCATATGGTCTTTGGATTGAAGTGTTCATACCAGGTATGTAGAAGGAATAGATGAAAAAGATAATATCTATTCTATGATTCATATAGCCCCCAAAACAATAACTTGATTCACTGTGAAATATGTGGTCATTGAGGATAAAATTTTTTTTTTTTTTTTGTTTTTTTTTTACACCCATTTTGTAGTTTCATTTCAGAGATTGTTAGCTGCATAGCAGGTGCATGAATCATTGTGAATGATGGACCATTACTAATGTCTCTGGGATTATGTAAGCCCCAAAGAACGATTTTGGTTTTGTCATACAATTGTTTTTCTATAAGAGAGGAGACCGTATGTAATAATTCCATGTCGGTCTGGTCGGCCGTTATCGGGTAATGAAACCAGTAACCAGGGTAAAGTTTCAAATCAGTAAATAAACAGTCGTAAGATAATTTATTTCATTTCTTCAACCATAGTTCAGTTCAGGCTCTCCTTTTGCTCTGGAGTTTTGCAGTTTCTGCTACATAAGCGCAGTCTATAGCGGCATCACTGAGGCGGAGCGTCTACGCCCTCACTCTACCAAGACAATTTTCGGCAACTGAAGTGGGAATCCGAACCGAACGTCTATTGGCAACACTGATGCCAGAGACACAATGGAATCTGATCCGACGGTCGTATCGTCTATGGGGCCTTTTGCTAATGTCCGCATTTGAGCAAGGGTCTATCCACATCAAAGACAATGCACGAAAGATGGGAAAGCTCAAGCCACAGCCGCGTCGGCCGCATACAATTTAGTACCTGGCATGAAATGAAGATGGCGGTAGCATTGCACCTGCCTACATCGTCTGTTTGTTTACAAAGACAACCCATATTCTGTTTGTTTACTTTTTCACAAAGCGGGGCATTCAATTTCAATCATGAGTGGGCGTAGCCATCATCATCCGTGTGTGGTTGGCAATAGGACGAAAAATTATTTTCCCCATCTGATTTTTCATGCTTTTCCTCAGAATAAAGAAAGGTAATAAATCATTACATCTGTTACAAAGTACATGATGACTTTTAGAGAAAATGAAGAAATAAAATAGACCAAAGCAACTTTGATATACTGTATATATAACTGTAGTTATGTTATATTCTCAGCAGCTTACCTTGGGTTGTAGTTATAAATGTTTACCTTAATTTTCATTAATAAGCAACTATTTAGCAAACAAAGTTGTTTCATCAGGAAGGATGGATCTTGTGGGAGCATTCATAGGGAGAGCTAAGTAAGTTAGTTAAGTTAGAGTGTTATACTTTAATTTCAAGTTCACTAACCTTTTAATCTATGATTGAATCTTTCCTATATATATATGGGAATAAAAAGCATTATTCAAATAAAAAAAAAATTACATGGAAACCAGACATATCTGCTCCCACAAGATCCATTCTTACCGTTTCATCTATGTTTCTGCATTATATGCTCATAATTGTTCAATTTTTAAAATGAAATCTTGTAATTGGTACCAACACCCAACATAGTAAATTCCAAGTAAAAATTTACCAGTTGCAGCAAATGTACACGTAATACAGTAGTAATAAATTGGCAAAACAAGTTGTGAAAACCTATGATATTTGCTTGTACTGTACATGATGCAAAAAGAAACATGGTTCAAGTCAATAAGAATAATTGTTTCAAATTTTTTTAGGAATGTGCATGCTTCTTGCAGAAATGGCATTTTACTTGCTAGAAATACAAGGCAGAAGTGTTGGTTACATTACCTTCATAAAAGGGTGCCAATTGAATATGCATTTTTGAGAACTCCCACAATTGGGCTATGAGATTTTAATAAATTGTTATAAATAAGTTCTGACTTGATCAAGAGCTTAATAAATAATCATAAAATCTAATAAACTGTATTCATTCCTCTAGTTCTTAGATTTGTCTGACACATATGTATTGTTTTATGTACAGTATACAATCATAAGCACAAGCCCCAAAAAAAGGAAAATAATTACTGTATACTATATTGGTGAAATAATAAGATATAATCATAAGAATAAGTTTGTTTCATTCTAACTGCCCTCAATCAATTTTAGATATAGATACTTAGCAATTAATGTTAACTGCCCGCTCAATTTTAGATAAAGATACTTAGCAATTAATGTTACATTAACTGAAGGATTTTATTTAATGATTCAGAAATGCCTAATATATAATCATAAGCTATGATAGAGCCCTATAATCATGTTAACAAGCAATATTAATCGATTTAGTATTCAAATTTGTTATAAAGAGAAGTTTATTGCAGCATAAGAATAAATTTTAACATTTAAAAAAGCCGCGCTAACGCCACAGCCGAGTTTTAGTTGAGGGCATGATCAATAGATGGCGCGCATTCTGACGGGTTGGATGATGTTTTTTTTTTTTTAATGGTAATAATAGTTCAGTTTTCCCATCTTTCGTGTATTGTCTTTGATCCACATATCCTTAAGTTAAACGTAATCTGTGCTCTTTCAACAGACAACATTACAACCAGGGTCATTACTCCCATTCGCTTATTTGAATCACCAAAGGCTATTATGGCTTTTGGGTGATTACGCGTCGTGAAGAAAGGTAAGTGGGCAGGAGCCATGTCTTTACTGGCAATTTACACAATTAGTCTATCCTACAGTTTAAACATTAATCATATAAAATCTTAGAATTCTATCCTATATGTTAACGGTTGCGATAACAATTGTCATTTTTATTTTAAGTGTTGACATTATTCTTACATATACTTTTCATTTTCATACGTAACAACTTTGAACGAAAACCTATTATTTTGTCATGCAAATGTATATAAACACATATGCTCAATTCGCAATGGAGACTCCAAATAATATCAAGACACGTGTTTAAAAAAATCATGTTTTCAAGAAAAAGCAAGATAATGATTCCTTGGAACCAGAGATGTTGTTTCGTTCATCTTTAGAGTCTGAAGTAAAACTTCAATAGAGGTAATATAACTTCCGGGTTGTTTCTTTCTGTATAGACGTAATGCTTTGAAGAAATCTACTTAGAAATGTAAAAATATTTCTCAAGGGACTTCAATGGTATTCTTTTAAAAAGACAGGCATGTGCTTCCTACGCTAAGTTACTCCGAGTAATTACTGTTGTAACTGAGTTATTATTATCAGTATCATGAGGTTTATTCTCAGTTGCAATAGACTTTAATGATAATCCATTTAGCCATTATTACATGATATCTAGAAATTGTATATAAGACTAAACTAAGTACTCATAAAGATATATAAATAAATATAGATATAAGTATACTATGATATACGTATACATACATACATATATACATACATACTACATACATACAAACATATATATATATATATATATTATATATATAATATATTATATATATATATATATATATTATATATATTGTTATATATATATTTAATTATATTTATATCACATATGTGTTTGCATGTATGTTGGCCTTTGTATGCATGTATGTAAATATATACAAGTGTAGCTCAATTTGCACCCTGCAATAATGTCTTGCGATTTTTTAACGAGAGTTCCTACGTCACTTCCTGTCTTGAAGACCACAAATTGCTCCCCTGCAAATTCCAGAAACATTTCCCCTTCTGACTTTCAAATCACACATACTAATTCCACCCTAGAAACTAACAGACGTACAGAAATGTATCTAATCATTTCATTTAGGGGATTTTTCGAAATACTGATACTGGAGTATGCTTTAGAAAATACATAGATTAGTGCACATGGTTATATATATATATATATATATATATATATATATATATATATATATATATATATATATATATATATATACACATACATACACACACGCACACACACACACACACACTTTTATATATATATATATATATATATATATATATATATATATATATATATATATATATATATATATATATATATATATATATATATATATATATATATATATATATATATATATATATATATATATGTGTGTGTGTATACTATATAACAGAATCACGAAAGTACGGAACGTGACGAATATGTAAATGAAGAAATAAAACCAAGAAAGAAAGAGAAACGATAGAGTTTTGCAAGGCCTTTAGACTTCTTGTCCTTTACTTAGCAGACTGAAGAAATATTAAGATAAGTTTACAAAGAAAGCTCGCATAAATGACAGATGGGGATTACAAATGAAATGAAATACGTAACCGTAATCCAACAAAAGTGAAGAATTAGTTGACCTCTTAAACAGGATTAGAAGGTGTTACAAGATTAGGCTCAGAAACAGAGATTATGTAAAGAAGATGACTGGCCACTATAACAAACTTACATCAACCCTGCATTTGACGTCTAGGCCAGTCCCTTACGACGCTCCTGATTGGCTGTTGATATGCCATTCACAGGGCTGGCTGGAAACTCTCAGTCTCTCTCGAGAGTATACAAAGGCAGGATGTATGTTCCACCTCTCCTGAAAGACGTATACCTCAGGAGAGAAGGAACATACATCCTGCCTATGTGAACTCTTTCGAGAGACTGAGAGTTTCCAGCCCTGTGACTGGTTTATCAACAGACAATCAGGAGCGTCGTAAGGGAGTGACCTAGACATCAAATGCGTGGCTGATGTGAATCTACTATAGCTACCAGTAGTTGCAGTTTCTCTGATAAGGAATTTCGATCTAAATTATTAATGAGAGAAAACTCAACAAGAACAAAAAAACACTTCCGCTCTCTTTCTTTCATATCGATAATCCTCCTCCCTTTTAAAGAACTGAAAAGAAGAATCATACGGGTAAATTTTGTCACCATAAAACAAGAAACTCAAGAAGGACGTTTCCCCCCACATAAAAAGGGGAAAAATAATGGCTACATGGATGTGGAAAACTGAATATTATGCATCACCAAACGAGGGGAATAACCAATAACGAAGACTGCATAGAAAAAATGACAAAATATTGAAGGACGTCAAGTGTAACGAAGCGCCATTGTGCCAACTCGGTAATATAAAGCGACCACGGAAAAAAAAAAAAAAAAAAAAAAAAAAAGAGGTTCCACTTAAGGTGTTTGAAAGTCGAGGGCACAATTTTTGCTCTTTCCGTTTTCCTTCCGGTTACCACATATTCTTCCATCCTTCCAAAATCCTCTGCAATCTTCAGTTCCCCTTTAAAAGGGGAATAGGGATATCGCCTTTACAAGGAGTTCATCACCCAACTCGGGAGATGTAAGCGGAAGATGCCTAACTACAAAGGTAGTTAAGACGTTGAAGAGAGAGAAGGAAAGCAGCCAAGTCCTTCTCCGATAGAAGCTGACCATCTGTGAAGTTTGTATCAGCATTGTTCAGTTGTCTGCGTACGTAGAACGAAACTTACTTAATTAAGCAAGTCAGAGAAAACTCATTCTCTCTCTACTGCGTGCTGGAAATTGGTTTCGATTATCATTCATTCATAATCTTTGCATTTTTAAAATATGATCTGTATTATTTTTCATTGAGAGCTTGATATATTTTTTACGATGTATATTACAAGGAAAAGACATACTTAGATTTAGTTAATGGTTATTATCTATTTAGGAGCAAGAACTAAATCAGCAGGTGAACTACCACAATATATTCCACGAGGTAAGAAAAATTGACAGAATAAATTACACATGGCATATGCAAACTGAAATCTGTAAAAACTTAGTGATTATATTACTGAAACAAAGTTTCCTCTTCGGCTGATTTCATGAAATTGCATATTATAAATTAAACGTGGCTTTAACAAAGGATAATCATGTGAACATCTGACAACTGCCTCAAAGTTCTATTTGATCGATGAAATTATCTTCGGTTTATATTTTTGGTAGCATCATATAGGTTCATAAGACCATTTATCAAAAAAACTAACTAGAACCATTAAAAATGGTACATAGTTAGATTTCTCTCTCTCTATCTCTCTTCGCTTCGCATAGAGACACACACACGCGCACACACACATATACATACACACACACACACACACACACACACACAACACATATATATATATATATATATATATATATATATATATATATATATATATATATATATATATTTAGCAATAATATTTTACTACTTATCATATATTTATAAATATCACAATCGACGTTCATTTATACGTTTAAAGGTATACGATTGAAAGCTTCACTTATTTAAGGCAAATACAATAAAATGCTCCATCTTACGAACTGACAAGTGGAGAAACTTTTGCAGAATGAGAAAGAAAAAGGACAGAGAATGAAACGTTCAACATTATCATTTTATTTCGCAAGACAAAGCACAATTTCGCCTTTCTTTGGAAGCGGTTCGCCTCAAAGACAGAAAAGAGGTAAAACACACAAGGAATGAGGGATAGTGTAGACTAAATTCAAATTAGGCAGAGAAAAGCAAAGAAGATTGGGAATGAATTTCGTCTTCGTCATATTCAAAGAAATTTGAAAATATAAAAAAAGAAAAGGAAATTCGGAAGCTTAAACCTTTTAGGTGGAAACGTTTCACTTCGCTCTCCTGACTATTTTAAAAATGTCTGGAATTCCTGTTAGAGTTAAATTCAATTATTCTGTTTGGTCTTGCTGAATGTATGCTTGATAACCATAAGGTTTCATTCACCTATCTTCTCCTTAAACTGGTTTTGATGGCAATTTGACTGCATATTTTTAATATTTTTGTTACCAGAATAAGAAAGGATTTATTCATGAACCCCTTAGGGATAAACTTCGACAATCTGCACAACACTATTTTTCTTAATCATAAAACAAAATTCGCACCAAGCGATTGCAGTCCTTGATCATAGACAGATATTTATACTTTACAAGGTTTCAAATGCTGTTAATATCATGATCTTCGCAAAGATGAAACAATTTCCACATAAAAAAAGAAAGAAAAGTCTTTTCCCAGCATTCAAAAAGTTATGTCGCACTTAATGTCCTTAAAATACTTATCTACATGACATTTAGCGTTAGTTGATTCGGAATAACAGAAAACAACGGAAAAAAAGGTCAATAACATTATGCAAAGTATGATTAGCAATTACCATAGCTTTAAAAAAAGTAATCAGAACATCGAAGCCGTTATCCTGGATTTGCATAATCTAGGATATCATGAGACTCCTTTGGAGGTAAATGAACCTCCTCCAGGATCTCTGTTTGAGACTTTATGACGACGAGAGTTAAGGCTCTCGGGGAGTCTGGCTAAATGAGAGAGAAAAGAATTTCAAGCGGAGAACACAATTCGCCCGAAGGATGAGGAAGTAGGGGAGAGAGAGAGAGAGAGAGAGAGAGAGAGAGAGAGAGAGAATCTCGACCTCTAAGCAGTACCTATAGTAGATTCACATCAACCGTGCATCCCAATATCTAGGCCAGTCCCTTACGAAGCTCCTAATAGGCTGTTGATAAGCCAATGACAGGGCTGGAAACTCTCAGTCCTCTAGAGAGAGTTCACATAGGCAGGATGTAGGTTCCACCTCTCCTGAGGATACGTCTTTCAAAAGTATAGATTAGGTGGTGAAAATTATAATGATAATTGTTACAACCAATGATTATATATATATATATATATATATATATATATATATATATATATGTGTGTGTGTGTGTGTGTGTGTGTGTGTGTGTGTGTGTGTGTGTATGTATATATAATATATCATTATATATATATTATATATATATATATTATTATTCTGGTGATAGTATTATATAGTATCTATTTTATAGAATATATATATAATAGAGTTATATATATGGTATATATATATCATAATAATAATATATATAATATCATATATCTATAGATATATATATATATATCATAGTATATGGAATATATATATATATATCTATAATATATATATAGTATATATATATATATATATATATATGTGTGGGTGTGTGTGTGTGTGGTGTGTGTGTTATATATATATATATGATATTAATATATATATAGATACTATTAGATATATATATAATATATACTATGATATAGTATCTTATAATATATGAAAAATATGTATTTTGTGTTGTGTATGCATTCATATTCTTTTAAATGCATCCATAGAAGATTAATATTAAATCTCCAAACATTTCGATCCCTAGCGATTTGCAACCCCTTTCATTAGTGGGATTATTCATGCCTTGTCTCGCAGTCCGTTCTCCTGACACAATGATATATATGCATCCCATTACTCAGCAGTAATTAACGCTCAAGGTAAGCGCTTATCAAGCCACTAAGGAGGATAATGATGAGAACGGTTTTTCATGTCTTCATACCTTTGATTAGATATTACTGCAATGGGGAGAGATCTCTTTCCTCTTTACCTGGACACCTTTCGTTTAGCCTCCTCGCAATGAATAACATAATAATAATTAATAATAATAATATCCTTTGATTTTTTCGGTTCAAGGCCATATACAATGAACATACAAAATACACAGTAACATACACAATCTAGATATATGAGTCAACATGATAGGAAAAATTAGTAATCGGCACTTATCCACAAAATAGCTGAGGTAGCATAAAAAAAGATAGTAATCATAATACTGGTAATAGTAATAATATTGGTGAGAAAAAAAAAATGCATTGAGAGTTATAACAGTTAGTACACAAATTATATAGCTTAAATTTCACTAGAGACCTTAGGTGGTTACAGTAGTCTGGTCCAGAGGGGCTAAATACAGACCCCGAAGTCATAAAGAAATTCAGTCTTAGATTTGTATACGCTTTATTATCGCTGCTGATTGCGAAGGATTCCAAATCATTCTTCAACGGATGATAATTGTCGTGGTGAGACTGTATGTAAATATGGAGTTAATATTCATTGCTAATTTAATGCACTCAGCGTTCTCATCATGTCTTATGAACAAAACTTTTGAGACAACAATGTCTAAATACTTATTCATTCAGTAATGAGTTAAGTAAAATTAGAAAATGATAAAGAAAAGCATATATATATATATATATGATATATATATATATATATATATATATAGTATATATATATAATATATATATATATATATATAAACATTCATTGAATAGAATGGCTTTCTCACTGTTAACCAGCTTTTTTGAAATTGCTTCATATTTTATAATTATTTTCTTTACTTCATTGTTTCAGGTTACTAATGGACACATAATGGGGTTCTTCCATTTACTCCAGTATTTTTACACGCGACAGCTGTTTCGTCAACCTATACGTATTGACGTTTTCAAGCGTACTGATACAAATATGAGCCTACATGCGTTTTGTGACGTCATGAGGAGACGAAAGGTAGTACAATTGCCAGATACCTAGTTTTAAGTATTTACAAAAGACTATAGTGGAACATAAAATAAGACAAATAAATAAAATATGTTAACAACAGAAATTATATAAAAAAGTTGAAAGTAAGTTATTATATACACATTATACATAAACTATATATTAATTACATATATGTTTAATTCACTGAAAGTCAGTGTGCGCTCCTGTCCGCGTGTGGGGGTTTTGTGCCCACGCGGTTGAAGGTCTGCCTCCTACACGAGGGCAAGGAACGGTCTGCCTCACGTTGGATGTTAAGGCTGGGACGTTGCATTGCGATGCTGACTGCTTCTGATATCAATAAACGATTGTAGTTTGCCTTCCTTGTGTATTATTTTGGTGTTTGTGAGAATTCTTGTAATGATGGTTTTTTTATTGTGGGAGTATGCCAAAAACAGAAGTGCTGATGAATGGCTGCCTTGGTTTCTGTGGGCCTGCATGCGACGTTTGAGTGTGGTGGTTGTGTGTCCGATATAGCATTTTTGGGGGGACTGACATTGCTCGTCAGCACAGACAAACTTGTATACTATATCAGATTTAACCTCTTTCTCCGTCGATGGGGCCGTACTATTTTTCATTACCAAAGAGGCCGTAAGGTTTGGTTTGCAGTAAATCCTTGCTGTTATTTTGTTATATGGCGCTAGGGGGGTGGTTCCTCTTCGCAGTATACCAAGGATGGCTTTCCTTTCATATTCGTGGTGTTTGTTGTATGGTATCTGATGGTATATCACTATTTCTTTGTCTTGTCTTGTGTGGTTGTTCCTCGGGGGTCGGATTATGGAAAGCCTCTAATCTCTTTTTGACAACTTGCTGGATCATGTCATCTGGATATCCGTTATTTGTGGAACGAGGTGGAAAAATGCCTCCGACGACGAATGGAAGAATCAGCAGAAAAGATCACCAAACTGCAAGAAGAAAGAACAACAAGGTGGAGTGCATTCTGTAATACTACTACCACAGAGACCCAATGTGCTGTGCAACAACAAGTGGAAAGAGAAATAGAAAAGCATTCGAAAATAGTCAGTGCAAGGCATAGCAAAAAGCTTCTGATATTAAACGGTGGACCAGTGAGAAACGAAGAGAAAAAAGCCGGGTATATTAACTTATCAGGAATAGAGTTGAGTGAACACCAAAAGCAGTTACTAAATCTAGGCCTGAACTGCCATTACATACGAAAACCACACCCTGAATCCAAGAGGATTAATACAGAAGTATTAATCGATAAACTACTGCGACTGAAAGAAGAACGCAAAATCGAACTTAAACAAGAGTGCATCGCTGAATTACTGGGTGAGGCCAATAGAACACGTGGTAACTACTTTAGTCGCATAGTCAGTCCACAGTTAAAAAAAGCAGCAAAAGAACTGAGAGAAAACGAAACCATAATAATACGCAAAGGAGATAAAACCACAGTGTACGTCATAATGAATAGAGAAGAATACGACACCAAAATGGATAATATACTAAGTGATAATAATAAGTTTCAGCCACTTAAAAAAGACCCAACAAATGACCTCAAAAAGAAAATGATGAGACTAACAGAAAAAGCGAACAAAGAGCAGAGAACAGTAAGCTTTCCAAAAATCATCGGAGACTTTGCACCCGGATACTGCTACGGCACAGTCAAGATTCACAAACAGGGAAACCCGCTACGGCCCATTTTATCCCAAATGACATCCCCCATGTATAAAGTGGCTAAGAAATTGAACGAAATTATAACGCCGTACATTCCCTCAACGTTCTCGCTAAAATCATCGACGGAATTCATCGACCTACTGCAAGACACCGCACCCGACGAAGACATAGCATCCTGGACGTTGAAAGTTTATTTATTAACGTACCAGTGGATGAAACAATACAAATCATCATGGACAAGATATACCGCTCTGAGAAACCACCATTACCGATCCCCGAAAAAATCTTAAAAGAGACAATGCTTCGGAAAGCATGCACAAAGGAAGCCCCATTCCTCTCACATAGGGGCGAAATATATCGACAAAAGGACGGCGTGGCAATGGGGTTCCCCCCCTCGGGGTTCTTTTCGCAAACGCATACATGGCACACAGAAGAGGTCACATTTGAAGAACACACCCAAAAGAATCTATGGGAGATATATTGATGATATCTTTATCACAACAAAGGGCGACAATGACATAGAAGAATTAGTAAATAAAACTCCAAGCAAATTCTACTTTACGGTAGAAAGAAGTGATGAGAAGATGCTCCCTTTCTTGGACGTACTTGTGACCCAAAAGAACAACAAATACAATACCACCGTATACACTAAAAAGACAGATGCTAGAGGAGAATGCCCTGATGCATATAAACGATCTGTGGTAAATGCATACATAAAACGTGCCATAACACACTGTTCCACGTGGAAAGCGACTAACGAAGAATCAACAGAGTTTCAACAGCTGCTCACAAATAACGGATATCCAGATGACATGATCCAGCAAGTTGTCAAAAAGAGATTAGAGGCTTTCCATAATCCGTCCCCGAGGAACAACACACAAGACAAAGACAAAGAAATAGTGATATACCATCAGATACCATACAACAAACACCACGAAGATGAAAGGAAAGCCATCCTTGTATACTGCGAAGAGGAACCACCCCCCTAGCGCCATATAACAAAATAACAGCAAGGATTTACTGCAAACGAAACCTTACGGCCTCTTTGGTAATGAAAAATAGTACGGCCCCATCGACGGAGAAGAGGTTAAATCTGATATAGTATACAAATTTGTCTGTGCTGACGAGCAATGTCAGTCCCCCCAAAAATGCTATATCGGACACACACACCACACTCAAACGTCGCATGCAGGCCCACAGAAACCAGGAGCCATTCATCCAGCACTTTGTGGATACCCACAATAAAAAACCATCATTACAAGAACTTCTCACAAAACACCAAAATAATACACAAGGAAGGCAACTACAATCGTTTATTGATATCAGAAGCAGTCATCATCGCAATGCAACGTCCCAGCCTTGAACATCCAACGTGAGGCAGACCGTTCCTTGCCCTCGTGTAGGAGGCAGACCTTCAACCGCGTGGGACAAAACCCCCACACGCGGACAGGAGCGCACACTGACTTTCAGTGAATTAACATATAGTATTAATATATATTTTTATGTATAATGTGTATATAATAACTTACTTTCAACTTTTTTATATAATTTCTGTTGTTAATATTTATTTATTTGTCTTATTTTTGTTATATTCCACTATAGTCTTTTGTAAATACTTAAAACTAGGTATCTGGCAATTGTACTACCTTTCCGTCCTCAAGACGTCACAAAACGCATGTAGGCTCATATTTGTATGTTACGGGCTGCTCTGTGAGCAAGAGCCCGTGCTGACACAAGGTCAGCTAAATCAAAAACAACAACAACAACAATATTTGTATCAGTACGCTTGAAAACGTCAATACGTATAGGTTGACGAAACAGCTGTCGCGTGTAAAAATACTGGAGTAAATGGAAGAACCCCATTATGTGTCCATTAGTAACCTGAACAATGAAGTAAAGAAAATAATTAGAAAATATGAGTAATTTCAAAAAAGCTGGTTAACAGTGAGAAAGCCATTCTATTCAATGAATGTTGTATCCGTGAAAAATTGTGCCCTAGAAGTAATATATCTTTATGTGTGTGTGTGTGTGTGTGTATA
Source organism: Macrobrachium nipponense (assembly GCF_015104395.2). NCBI lineage: Eukaryota > Metazoa > Arthropoda > Malacostraca > Decapoda > Palaemonidae > Macrobrachium > Macrobrachium nipponense. The sequence goes on from NC_061093.1 coordinate 34,168,901, forward strand.
TATATATATATATATATATATATATATATATATTATATATATATATATATATATATATATATATATATATATGTATGTATGTATATAAGCGAATACACAGGAAAATGGTAAACAGAAATCCAAGCACTTCTGTCTTTACTAAGACGAAAGCACTTGGATTTCTGCCTATCATTTTCTTGTGGTATTGGCTTACTTAATGGAGTTACGTGCATCTACTGTGAATTTTTAAGCATATATTTGTATATATGCATATGTACATCATACATATATATATATATATATATATATATATATATATATATATATATATAGTATATATATAGATATATATATATATATTATATATATATATATATATAAAGAGACAGACAGACAAATCGCTACTGCAGTCATAGCTTGAATCTTGTCACATTTTGAAAGAAGCAGAATTGAAACAGTAAGCATCTGTAATTGTTCCAAAAAACAAAAAAAATGCCCCTTGAGATTGGAATTTGTTTTTCAGACATTTTGCAATGAGAATCCTGATTTCGACTTATGCATAAAAAATTATACCTAAAACTGTGTAAAGTTCAAGTTAAACTTTCTGAAGGATTAGCAACGACAATCAGTCGTCTTATCGTGACCATATAGTAAGTGATGAATTCAGTACAGATGATATTACTTGAAAAAACATTATATGATAATGTAAATGTTTACGACTTCCAATACATTCTTCACGTTCAAGATGAGAATGTTCTTCAGGCTCTAAAAATCATATCGATATTACAGTGGATCCTTAATAACTCCTATGCTAGCTGTAAAGAGTTTTACTGTGACGTTTAACGTTTCCATGTAAAATAACGAACATTTGATCGACATATCCATTTCCCGTGTCAGTTTATCATGTTTTTCACCCTGTTCTTTAATGAAAAACCACATCCGGAAAACATAAGAGCGATATATCGTATGTAATTTGACAAGTCATTAAAAAGCAAAAGCGCCTCAATGGCGTGGTCTCGGTTTGGTCTTGGACTACCACCTCTATGGCCGCAAGTTAGATTCTCGGGCATTCCACTAAGGGCTTAGAGATGTGTATTTCTGGTGATGGAAGTTCACTCTCGACGTGGTTCGGAAGACACGTAATGCCATTGTTCCCGTTGCTGAATAACCACTGGTTCCATGCAACGTAAAAACACCATACAAACAAACAAACAATTATAAAACAAAAAGCCAAGAAAAGAGCTGATATTTACCGATAGGATCGTTTTACAATTGATAAAACTACAAGCATAACTAAAATTTAGAAACTGGGAATTTACGCATAGTAAAATAACCACAACCATAATGTTGCTTGTAGAACGTACTGAAATCAAAAATGAGAAACCAAATTAGTTTCGTTCATTGTATCTTGAAACTACAAGAGAAAACTTAAATTGAAAAAGTTTCCTCATTTAAAATAACAAAGAAAGTTATCTTCCATTCCTTCTACTTCATAATATTGGGCTTGAAATCATTACTAGAGGAATATTTGATAAAACCGAGATTCGTAGAAGTTTGTGTTGTTAACAGATGCTCGCGCGTACACATACACACACACACACACACACACACACACACACACACGCACACACAGGACGTTGTGGAAATTTTAGTATAATTCGGTAACTTTTTACGTTAATCAGATACGCAGTGAGATAAGACTGGTTAGAGTGATGCTAGAAAAAAACAAAGTGGAGCAGAGTGCAGAAGGTTGACGCAATTCCAGTGCAATTTCCGTTTAGGAATATTTCTGTAGACAACTTGATAAATATCCCTGAAAAATCATTACCCTTTTTCATTTTCTGGACTGTAATAAAGAAATCCTAGTCATCGTTTAGGAATATCTGTAGACAACTTGTTAAATATCCCTGAAAAATCATTACCCTTTTCATTTTCTGGACTGTAATAAAGAAATCCTAGTGAGTGATCTCTCATTTTGTTTTGTTATGGGAAATGAAACTGAGAAATTGCATATATTTCCATTGATATACTGGAATGTCTGGCTAAAGAGTTTTGTCGAGGATGTACAGAACTTCCTTTAAAAGATAGATACGCTTTTGTCATTGATCATTGATATCGATTCATGCATAATGGGAATAATGCTTCTTTGTTGAAGTGAGGGTTACATAGCAATATTATTGATTAGTGGTGCAGGTGCTGATGAAATACTTGATGGAATACCTGTGTTTGGACATTTAAGGCTTTTTCAGAAGAAGCTTTCCCACTCCTAATGGCCTTCTGGTTATAAGTCTTACGCTTTTCTTTTGATTCTAAACTTTTTGATTACATGAATATGATATGAATTTGGCGTTCATATTCCTCTCTCTGAAACTTAAGCGCCATAACACAAAGAGAACCCTTTTCTTTCACATTTATCTATGCAAATGTTACTATATTTCATCATTATTCTTCGTTTCTCAGCTTTTCAATATTTTTAACTCCACCTATACTTACCAAGTAATTCATCTTAATAACGGCTATTTTTCTTCCAAGGTCATTCAGCATGCAAATTAGTCTTCTAATCATTAAGCAGAAAATTGCTACAGAGATTATGTGATATTCATAAATATTATGTAAAGGTAACACTCCTTTCATCTGACAACGGGGCTCTTACGCTTGATTACGATTACAATAAAATCCGAATAGATGTGCTTATGGTATTCCCGCAAACACTGCAACAGACGGAACAAAAAAACGGACCCAATGATTGTCAACCAGTAATTGAGCCATTGGATAACGAGCTACGCTTTCCACTGACGAAATGAATAACGAGCTACGTTATTCATTGCTTGATAACCATAAGGATTTTAAGTCATATGATAGTCTGTGTCATCACAGGAAACATTGTTGTTGTTTAAAGTTCTGCTTGAAATGAAATAAAATCGATTTTTTGTGGCTGATGTTCAAATGACCGCCTTTGTTTCCTGTCATGAAACGAATATTTAATTTTATTTCAAAAGCCAGAAACGTTTAATTAACGTTTACATAGAACTACTTTGAAATGTAAAAACAAAGTCTATTGTTATTATATAACCAGTGGAATGGAAGTAAAAATTCTAAAAAGACCTTATTAACTTCTTGGTAGATCGTAGTAACATAACTGTTTTGAATTTTCTATGCCTGACTTATTCTAGCGGGTTCTGGAACTATTTAACATTGAAATGATTTCTCCGTCCACTTGGTTTCCAGGATCGTTCTGCATAAGAAAGAGTTTCGTGTTATAGATAAACTTACCCTGATAATACCTAATACCATTAGTCATTAGGTAGAGCCAAAGTGATTCAGTTAACTCAGATGTACCCAATCTTTTCAACGGGCTAGTATACCAGAAACAAATTTGACGCTTGATTCATCGGATTTAATTACTATTTTTTACCGATACAGAACGACATTCTTTATGTTTCTGAACACAAAGGGCGGTACAGCTATTTCAGGCATATGTGAATTATGTTTCATTGAGTGAAAGTTAAAGGGGAACATTCGAGGTACAAATAGATGGTTATTGTTAGATATTTTCTGGGAGGATGAATAATGTTCTTGGCATTTCTATTAGGATGAGGTATAAGCAAATAAGTGAGTGTAGAAACATGGCATTTAAAATCGGCAGATAGATAACGAATATCAGGAAAAAGAAAGTATTAGAACAAAAGCTCTAAGGACACAAACACATTTGCAAGATCTGTCGGTTGCTTCAGCTGACAAGTCGGACAAAGTAAGGAACAAGAAACACTCCAGAAACTCGAAGACGCAAAATGTTGAATGTGTTTTCCGCGCCTTGGCAATGGGATGAAGACATGTTGTGGCATATGGGGGACGTGTTGTTTTAAGCTTGACGTGATGGTAAAAGCTGGATGGTGCTTTACTTACCAGAAATATATATATATATATATATATATATATATATATATATATATATATATATATATGTATATATATATATATATATATATATATATAATATATATATATATATATATATATATATATATATATATATATATATATATATATATATAATATATATATATATATGCATACATACCTCTGACCCTCAAATGCCCCTTCATTATCAGCCCCCTATCTGCTACCTTTCTTTCATCACCCTCGTTATAATCAGCCTCCCCGTTTCTAATCCCTTTCTTACTTGTAATTAAAATTTAATTACTTAAATACAAACGAAAGATCCGTATAGTTTCCCTGGAAATAGAGATCTCGTTTGCAGTGTGCTTATGGATGAATGATTTATGGTTGTTTGCATATAAAACCTCATTTGAGGAGTAAATGTAGTTCTAAATGCTCTTGATTTTCAAATGAGCTAAAGTGCAAAATAATGAGTAAATAAACCTATACTAAAGTAAATGCATTTTGTTATTGTTATGAATTAATTTGCATTTCAATGATTGCAAGATTTAATTTGTCATCAAGGACAGTCATGAGTTATAACCTGAGGTACTTGGTACATACGAACAAACATTAAGTCTGTTTCGTTTGATAAATTCTGTTTATATTAAGACAATTCTGTTTTCCTCCGAACGTTAAAAAATATGCATTTGCCTTTTTAAATAATACCAGAATGACATAACTACCTAGTCATAAAACCTAGGGTTCAGGCAAATGGAAATTAGTGTTTAACTATGAAACTGTAATTGTTTAACTTTGCTGTTAGCTTTTGTCTATTAGCTCACTCACTGCTGGGTTAATAAGAAAACGTTTATTGTATCTATAATGAAAATGTGATTACACGTGTTTGCCAGACTATAATTCTACCTAGGAAATTAACACAGAATGACGCTTACAATGTCCAAAAACAAATACCCGAGTCTCATTTTTGACGAAATACAAGGTGAAATACATATAACTTTAAATACTTGGATTCAAAGTATACCTTAATGCAGCCATTCGAAAACAAATTACATGTATAAGTAAATGGTAAAATGTTATGAAAATACTTGGCCTTAATAAAGAAAGCCAGCTTTCTGAGGGAAATAACCGACTTGTCTGGAAACAATATTTTTATATTGATATAAACATCAACGTGTAGGTATAAATGTTATTCCACCATGACAGGCAATAAGGAACCTGGTCACCATAGCAACGGGTCAATTTAAAAGAAAGATCATGTGTTTCGTGGAACAGAGAACCTATTTGCATAACAAATATCAGAACTGGGTACGAAAAATCGTAACGTAGGGTAGTTAAATACTGTTGTTTCAGTCAACACCGTGAATTAAATAAGAAAAAAACAACGTTTAGTAGAACTGCAACTACACAAATCCTGTATACTCCGTAATTATGAGCATTTACAGAGTTTACCTTTATATTTTCGTCTGCGAGTTCAGGGAATGTCCCCTCAGGTCTCTGGGATCCCTCCTCATTAACTTCTATATATCTACCACTTAACTCTCTCCCCCTTCCCCTTCGGCATAATCAGCTCACCCAGTGTAATCTTCCAGCCTCACTATTCGGGTAAAACAATTATCCCTGGACCTCCCTCATCCTGGTTTGCTCAAGATTCATATTTAACGACACCCGCTCGCACCAAGTACGTCACGCTTTTTCGTGATAGATAGTTTGTTTAATGATTATATAAGGATGGCGGAGGCTGAAAAGGATCTAGTTAAAGAAGCCTTTGTGTTTCTGCCGAAAGATATATATTTTCTTATTTATTACAAATGCTGTGGATTTCAGCACAGATGTTCTTAGATAAAAATTTTAATAAGGTCAGTCATTATATCAAATTTTCCAAGATTTTTTTTTTTTTTTTTTTTTTTTTTTTTTTTTTTTTTGTTTTTTTTTTTTTTTTTTTTTTTTTTTTTTTTTTTTGAGAAAATGGGCCTTTAGTAGGTACATACTTCCCGTAGGACACAGCCGTCAGGCTTCTCAGAAAGTCGTTAAGAATGAAGGTTTTACGGGCTGCTCTATGAGCAAGAGCCCGTTGCTGGCATAAGGACAGCTAAATCTAAAACACAGGATGAAGTGTCAGCCATTTACAACTGGGTAGGATAACATCATAGGTTATTATCGTAAAGATTTCCTTACTCTAATTCGATACGTAAGCAGTCTTTGGGGGGGTGCAATTTAAATTCTGTGGACTATTTTTTTCTATTTTCAGTAATTGATTATTGGATTACAGAAATGTAAAACCCTTTCCACCATCGTTAGAGAGAAAATCCTTAAATAGAATTTAGAATTGGTCATAATTTATCGTAAAGATTTCCTTACACTAATTCCGATACATAAGCAGGCTTTGGGGGGCAATTTAAATTATGTCAACTATTTTTTTTCTATTTCAATAATTAATCTTAGGATGATAAAAATGTAAACCCTTTTCCACCAATACTTGGGGATACAATCCTTTAATAAAATTTAAAGTTGGCAAGAAAAACTGCAGTTAGGGCTTCCAGACTGATCCTGCTTTGGCCAATAGTGGAATTCTAAACCCTTTGACGTTCGGTGAAACCTTTCCAGCACTTCACCATTGTTAAACATAACACCGTCGTATGTTACTCTGACGTTAACTAAATATCTCCCTCCCTCAGCTTGCCCACTGTCACTCTTCATTGTACGGTCCCAGTAGCCAATAGTCACTAAAGACACTTTATAAAACAGTTCCATGGATTTCGCCCTTATCATTTTCATATGTATGTATGTATTTATGTATGTTATTTATGTATGGTATTTATGTATGTACAATATATCAGGAAAATCGTAGATAAAACATTCAGGAGTCCCCAGGAAGACAGCAGTCTAAGAAGCATGCTTTATTTATATGTGAAACGTTTCATGTTGCTTCAACACATCATCAGTCGCAATAATTAAAATTTACTGATAAATTACAAGTTAAAAGTACAAATTATTACCAATAAAAAATCAGCTAAAAATAATGTAAAACTTTAAATAAAAACAAAACATGAATAAGTGAGAAAGGCCACCTATTCAAGGTAAGGAAAAGAGTCAAGTGACCACAACAGTTCATACATGCCCAGGACAACACTTAGGCCAGAGGGAGAGGAGACGAAGAAACATTAGAGTTTAAGCCTGGAGAGAGGTGCTTGATAAATAAAGACTCAAGGGTCGTTAAGTAGGCTGTTTGTTTAGTAGTGCCTATTATTGAAAAATGCTTTTTTCCACATTAATTTTGCATTTGGATGCATGAGTCCTTATATTTGAAAATCCGGGATTGGATATTCTTGACCCTGTCCTGTAAGTAAGACCTAGAGTGCTATAATAACGAATCTGCAACAGCCTTCGAGAGGATCCAACGTAACTACCAAGGCCATCTTGGGCATTGAAATTTATATATTATGTTGGATCTCATGAAATCCTGAAGTTTGTCCTTATAACTAAAGAAACCTCCAATTTTCTTAGGGTTCATAGGAATGAGTATAATTTCAAAAATCCTAGTTCGTTTTCAATAATTTGTTTAACCTTGAAACGTAAATTGTCGGAGTGAATAAAGGGAATTGGTGCATACAAAGTTAATTTTGGAACATTAAAGTTCAATGTAGGTTTGGAAACAAACCTTGCTAACATTTTGTTGATAATACTAAAAAACTAAATTTCTTTGGGAATGAGTTTTTAGTGAAATACTCAAGTAAATATTCAATTTCATTATGAAAGGAGGCCTATGTCTAATAACCTTAACATCTAAAAATGCAAGAGTGTTGTCCTTCTCTTGTTCTAAAGTAAATTTCATGTTAGGATGTATGTTATTAACATATTCCAAAAATAATTGACATTGCCAGGAATGTTTGAATAAGGTAAATGTATCATCAACATATCTTCTGTAATATGTTTGGTTTAAAACTCTCCGGGCAATTATTTAAAAAATTCTTCCTCCAAATGACCCATAAAAAAGTTAGCAAACAACGGGCCTAATGGGGACCCCATTGCAACTCCCCCGACCTGCAGGTAGAGTTGCTTATTAAAGATGAAAGTTGAATCTTGCACAGCAAGTTCTAAAAGGGTTTTAAAAAGCTGTCTATTAAAACCATAAAAATTTCAGTATCACTAAAACCTTATTTAGGATAATTTCAATGGTTTCAGAAACAGGTACGTTAGTGAATAAAGACTCAACGTCTAGGCTAGCCATAAAAAGTTCACCATCTTGTAATAGCACTTGCTGTTGAAAATCAAAACCATTCTTTAAAGTAAATTTCGATACAGAATATTCGTTAGAAGTTTAACCAGAAACTTTGAGATGTTATAGGCAGGACTGTTGTAGGGTGACATTATGGGCCTCTTTGGTATACCATCCTTATGTCTATTTTAGGGAGTCCATATAATATGCCAAAAGAAGAACCTGTAACAAATAGTTTTTGAAATACCTCCTCATTTAAGTTTTCTTTAGAAAACTTAAACAAGATGGGATTTATAAATGAGGAGGTATTTTTAGATGTTAAGGTTATTAGACATAACCATGTTTTTAGTACTTCTGTTTTCAGAAAAATACCTTTACAGGTTTAGGCACCAGTTTTTTTAGTTCATGTTTCCATTCTTTTAAAAATAAATGTAATCACCATTCTTGTTTTTTAGGGCACTTAGATATACCTCAGTTTGGGCCTCCTTTCATAATGAAATTGAATATTTACTGAGTATTTCACTAAAAACTCATTCCCAAGAAATTCAGTTTTTAGTATTATCAACAAAATGTTAGCAAGGCTTGTTTCCAAACCTACATTGAACTTTAATGTTCCAAAATTAACTTTTGTATGCACCAATTCCCTTTATTCACTCCGACAATTTACGTTTCATGGTTGAACAAATTATTGAAAACGAACTAGGATTTTTGAAATTAAACCTCATTCCTATGAACCCTAAGAAAATTGGAGGTTTCTTAATTGTAAGGACAAGCTTCAGGATTTCATGAGATCCAACATAATATATAAATTTCAATGCCCAAGATGCCTTGGTAGTTACGTTGGATCCTCTCGAAGGCTGTTGCAGATTCGTTATTATAGCCATCTACTATGAGATTCAGGGCCTCTGTAACACGGTTTTTTTGGACTTTGCTCCTTGTCAAAGCATTGGATGTAGCTGAAAGTTGACATATGTATATTTTACAACCACACACAAATTTTGTCAGCATTATCAATAACCTAAACCCGATAGTTTTAATTTTATAGAGTAAAATGAACTAGCCGACGCCATGGCCAATGATTACGAGCCAAGAGTCGAAAAACATTCATTACGTAAGCAAGGTAAACACACACCTTTTGACTAAATGTTGCCCCGCCCATCCACCAGACAGAAATTCCATCGGCTCTGAAACCCAATGACTTTATGAATGGCGGAACGATACATAGATGGTGTGGGTGGGGTATCAGTGCTAGCGTAGTAATACTACTGTAGCAGTAGTGCCGCAACAGTATAGCAGTAATATACATGAATTAAACGTTTAGGCCAACTGCTGGGATCTTGAGGATCATTTAGCACTTCTTACAACTACTCGAGAAATTAGTTTTTATAGCCAGAAGTTAAATTTTCTAATCCAACAATGCCCATGGTAGCCTTCAGTGTTATCCTGAATTATAACGAGGCGAAAGTGGGTGGAGCCTCATGAAATCACCATTCTGACGATAATATACGGTACCGACTATTTTTTTTCAGTAAAGAGGTAGATAGCCAATAAATAAAAATTGCTTGAAATTGGATATAGCAGTTATCCAATCAAGTTTGTCTACTATGTTTTGATAATTACCAACTATTCCCTACATCTTGTCAATCTGATTGTGACCTATAAAGTAAACTGTAATTTCTTTGGAAACTTATTTTGGGAGTTAGACTAATAATCGAAGTGTTTTTGTATTTATCAACATATTTTGTTGGTTTGTTCATTATGACAATTACAGTGGAGAGGTTCCAGAGTTCATAAAAGTGTACTGCTTTGCTTGTATTTAAATTTGTATGTCATTGTTTGCCAGAGGTTTAGCCTTCGATACGTATAGCCAATCATCCATCGAGAAAGAGGGAAGAAATGCTGTCATAAGTTACGTAACGAGTCCGTTCGAAACCTTTTCTCTGAGTAAGTTGACCCGTCTTCAAAAAGGTCACTTTACATTATAAGTACCAAATTTATTCAACCTACGTAGTGCAGAATACACTCAAAATTTATGTGTTGATATAATATGTATTCTGAATAAGCGTTATATTTGTGAAATGCATAGATAAAAAGTTATTGCGAAAAAACCGTGTTACAGAGGCCCTGAATCTCATAGTAGGTCTTACCTACAGGACAGGGTCAAGAATAGCCAATCCCGAATTTTCAAATATAAGGACTCATGCATCCAAAAGCAAAATTAATGTGGAAAAAAAGCATTTTTCTTTCAATAATAGGCACTACTAAAACAAACAGCCTACTTAACGACCCTTGAGTCATTATTTATCAAGCACCTCTCTCCAGGCTTAAACTCTAATGTTTCTTCGTCTCCTCTCTCTCTGGCCTAAGTGTTGTCTGGGCATGTATGGACTGTTGTGGTCACTTGACTCTTTTCCTTACTTTGAATAGTTAGCCTTTCTCACTTATTCATGTTTTGTTTTTATTTAAAGTTTTACATTATTTTAGCTGATTTTTTATTGGTAATAATTTGTACTTTTAACTTGTAATTTATCAAGTAAATTTTAATTATTGCAGACTGATGATGTGTTGAGCAACATGAAACGTTTCACATATAAATAAAGCATGCTTCTTAGACTGCTGTCTTCCTGGGACTCCTGAATGTTTTATGTATGTACGTATGTACGATCGATATTAATGGAATACAAATCACAAAAAAAACCATTAGGAATCGCCAATTTATTTAGCAATAAATGTTTAAATTTATTGAGCTGATCTCAATTTGTTAGAGACTGCAAGAAGATGTGAGCTGTATGGAATCAAGATGCACCCAATTTATTTAGCAATAAATGTTTAACATCGAGTACGTCAAAAAAGACAGTAAAACAGACATTAAAATACCAGTCAACTCTCACTCATAACGTACGCTTTCCCGTCGCTATTCCTGATTTCTTAAAAACTGACAGGAAGAAACAATATCTAGTATATTTTTTTTTACTCTCATCCTGATAAACAACAAAAATAAGGCAGGAATGATTAAACCTTCATAAATTCAATTTGCCAGTCATTTTGCCTGTCAGTGTAAAGCATTCTATTTAGAAGGAAACATTGCAGTCGTTTAATAGGTAAGTAGGGAAGAGTTACGTCATATCCTGTCATGTGAAGTTCTCTCTAAAAACTCATACAGATTTTATCTTCTAATAAACTCTATTAGTATGCGGCTCAGTACATCAAATGGAATTAAGTCTGGTAGATCCATCAATAAATATAAGTCCCTTTTAAGTGATAAATGCTTAGTAGTAGTAATATATATATATATATATATATATATATATATATATATATATATATATATATATATATATATCTATATATATATATATATATATATATATATATATATAGTATATACGACATTCCCTGTGATGAAACCAATGGCGATATGGTGCGGTCTTACTTATACACGCGAAGATTATCTGGATTACTCTGTGAAATGTTTATGTGGCAGATGCGATGCTAAGTCGGTAAAGAATAGTCCCCAAGGAAGAGATATCAACTGCAGACAACATCAGGTTATTCGTTTTATGCTCTCTATAAGGCATTGAGAAACGAATGGACGGGAAATAAATGCCGCAGGAAGAAAAAATATTAGCCATAAGAAATGTTTTAGCTGCTTCGTTGATACCAAGAACAGTATTCTTTTTCTTCCAAATTTAGTACGAATGGGGTCGAGCATTGGTAGTATTATCGATATATTTTGGCACGACTTTTCCAAACGACACAGAAATCAAGCTTAGATTTTATCATTTCCGATTTTATAGGAGAGAGAGAGAGAGAGAGAGAGAGAGAGAGAGAGCGAGAGAGAGAGAGAGAGAGAGAGAGAGAGAGAGAGAGAGCAGAAGTAGTTGGAAAATAGTTTCATTATTGTGGATGCCTTGAAATAACATAATGATTATCGCAATGAAAGATGAAAACTCAAATTACCTAAAGCTACTAAAACTCTGAAAATCTGCAGTTGACATATTTGGCACAATGTTAAAGTTTTTTTGTTTTTAATCTATGCTTTACCAGCATGAAATAGATATTGTCTAGCTAGGAGAGAGAGAGAGAGAGAGAGAGAGAGAAGAGAGAGAGAGAGAGAGAGGAGAGAGAACGTATTGGTGTACTTTCAAAAGAATAAAATATTTAGTCCTAAAAACTTTGTGCACGGGCGCCCGTCCATCACGTCAAACATCAAAAATACAGGGAAGCCTTTCATGGAAAGCGGATTTGTGGGCATTTAAAGCAGGGCAGGGTAGCAATGTTTGCGGACTGTATTTGACCATTCAAAACATGAGTTTCTCCATAATTCATGGATAGCTTTCGTTTTTCTTAAATTCACTCCCTGTGACCATGCTAAACAATAATGGCTTTCTTCTTGCATCTACACGTAGCAGGCAACAGTCAGTTGCACGTGAATATTCAAATAAATTCAACACTAGCATGATAAAATTCTTAATATGATGGATATATGTTTCACACATTAGATCATTCTAAATATACTAAGTCTCAAGTTACATTGTATATATCCTTTAATGGTTCATTTAAAGCCAGCAAATAATGTTCGTTCGGCATTATATTAATATTTTCACGCTAAAATCTACCTGTATGCTTCCTTCTCTGTTTGACAGATGCTATAAGGCTATGAGGCTAGAGGCTCCCTCGAAAAGATCCTCATGGTTATAAGCTTACTATGAGCAAACGTAAAGGTTAATAAAGTGACTTTATATGCACGTTAATATTATGAATATATCATAATTCGCTTCTTTTCTATAAGACATTTCATGCATGTATGTCTGCATATAACGCAATCAATAATTCTTTTTTTTTTTAATTCTCTGCTGCGCTGCAATGAAGATTTAATATTTCAAATAAATTTTATATGTCATCGCCTAATTTTTAATGATTATCATCAAATTAAGAAATAAATAAATAACACATAAATGCTCTAAAGCCTTTATACTCAGATGAGTTTGTGGATCTAGTTGAAGATCAGAGATCACAGAAAATACATCAAAGCAGGATTTTCTTTGAAAATCTAAACATTAAAGTCCAGAATTTCCTGATGTTTCCCTCTCCGGTGAGACACCGTCTTTCGATCTACTCTGACAAGAATGGAACCTTTCCTTTATCAAGAGGATGCCCTTAAATATACATAATCTTATATAAGAAAGGTGTTTTTATATATATATATATATATATATATATATATATATATATATATATATATATATATATATATATATATATATATATATATATATATATATATATTATATATATATATATATATATATATATATATATATGTATATATATAATTTGTGTATATTTATTTATACACACACTCACACACACACACACACACACAGACACACACACACATATATGTATATATATATATTATGATTTCGAGGAAGTTTAGTTGGATAAGGGTATGGGCAGTACAAGAAAGCGTGAAGTCGAGATCAAATTCTAACAGAGATGATTAATGTTCCCAAATATTTTGGTGTATTAAAAGTCAAGTTTACGAAGTCCTAATATCCCACGAAATATGAAAATGAAAATAAAAAGAATAATTTAATAAATGTTGGTTCCTTTGGTAACTCCTCACTTATTATTGTAGTGAACTTAGTCCTTTTCACCGCTCGTCTTAGGTGCAACGTAAGTAATTCCCAAGTTGAGTATGATAAAAAATACTGCAAATTGGCTCTCCTAAAACTGCTTTCATGACAATAAATTTGGAAAGCAATTTGCGAAGGTCGGCGCTAATATCCTGAATTAAGGCGTCCAACCTTAAGTAAAAAGAGTTCTCTGGTGATTCACGTGAAGTCTAGTCCCGCTAATGAATAACTTTAAATTTCATAATTATTCGAATAGCTTAAGCGTTTAAATATTACGATTCTCCAGTGAGTCCGCTCTTTTTCGCGCGGTCGTTCCCCCACCCCGTCCACACCATCCAAAAAATGTTTTCACTGATTGATGTCAGATCGTACATCGTTGTATATTTTTCTGCTATTTCCATGAAAAGCTCGGATGGTGCTGAATGGCTTTTTAGCAAAAAAAAAAAAAAGGCTTGCAAATGAAACATCAAATACGAACCTAATCTAGAGTTGCACTGATCTCTACAAAGCGAACAGAAAAGCAGTTTGTCTGTGAAAGGTCCAATGTCAATTAGTTGATGAATTGTTGAGTCACTATTGCCAATCGAATCGTATAAAAAGGTTAAGGAACACATTTCAAACAGTCCGTGTCCTCATAATAATAAGTTAAAATGAAAGGCACTTACTTTATATAAAAAAAAAAAATTGAGAGGCATATATTTGTCTCGGCAAACGTTTGTTAATGATTTTTTAAAAATATTTGAATCATGCAGAGAGAGAGAGAGAGAGAGAGAGAGAGAAGGGGGGGGGGGAGAGAGAGAGAGACGTAAAAGCGTGCTTCTAGATCTCTGCAATATCTCATTATCTATTGCCATCCCTCTTTTGGTGCTTTCGTCTTTTATTTGCTCTGTATTCAGATAAACCTTGGGTTCAGTTTATGAAGTATTTGAATACACTCCCTGTGCCTCGCCCTCTTACCTTTCATTCCCCTCGAATCTTTACTGCAAAAGCTCTTGTTCAAGTGAACAAAAGCAGACCTATTCCATTAACTGACCCTTAATGTCACTCATGTTTGGATTCATAATTCACCTGCACCAAGTGACCCTCCTTTTGTCCTCTCTTAAGCGCATTTTAAATGGTTTGAGCCTTATTATAACGTTTTAATATTCTATTTTCCAACCATGAACATTAAACGTATTCCATGATTTGGATTATTATGGGTGTAGGAATTTAGACTGTTTAGATTTTTTTTCCTTCTTGCTAATTACTCTATTGCATGTACAGTACTATACTCAGTTTTGGATATTAGATGAATGAAAGTTGCTTCATAAAGGAAATTATTGTAATAATAAAGAGGGTTCCAGGTATCCGCCACATTAACAGCTTTTGATTAAACATACTTTTTTTTATCTCTAGTGGTCTTGTACTTTCAAAATTATGTAATAATGTTATTACTGTGTTGATTATAATTCTCTAATAAAAGACCTCTTCAATGCCAACCCACTTTTCTCATTTAAGTTTCTGAAGCAGCATAATATCCAACCTGGATAGATGTAATACAGGTCAAGAATAATATTCTACAGTTGTTTTAAGAATCTAGTGGAACACAAATACACTGCCAAAGCTATTCTAATATTGCTGAGTCTCGGTTTCGAAGTTATTATGAAAAACCTTGCTCCTCACAAAACGCTGCAGTTTTATATCAAAATTGTCACATGTAAAATACTCTACAATTATGGAAAAAATTATTATAACAGATATTTATACCCTACTTATTATTCATCAGTTGCATGTAATTATTCACTGTAACTTTGATCTTATAATTGATGCGTATTATTTCTGTAATAATGTTTTTTTTTTTTTTTTTTTTTTTCCAGTGGTGGTAGTGTTTTAAGCGAGTCTAGACCTCTCAGTTTAAGAGAGAGGACTACAATGGTTTATTCCAAAGACTCAGCTTTGAAAACTGTAATGATTATTGTTCGTAAAAATGATAGGTTGATGGGGAAGACACGCAAAATTTCCCAACCCTTAATTCAAGAAGTTAGCGGTTACAGGTAAGAGAGCCTGGAAATAATCGACGTAAGTTTTCAGTGATATGCTGAGGCAAAGCTCCAGCATAAGAAATGCCAATTCGATTAACTGGTCTTGAGGTCATGATACAGAGTGTGTACGAAATGCTGTAATCAATCAGCCAGGTACAACTTCATGCGCCCTTTTCGCTATATAAAAAAAGTAATGCATCATTCCAGTATAGTATATACTGTTAGTAGTCTTGGGCCCAATAAATTCATTGATACAATAGTATAAATACATTATGTATCATATAATATTTGTTTAATTTCAAAAAACTTTTTAGCCATACAGCAAGAGACTAATTCAAAGCTGGTAAATGTAACTTTTTTTTTATCGTCCAGTAGCTATTTACTACAACCCTAACCCTACCTCGAAGAAAAAATGTTTAAGTTGAAAGCTTTTAAGTACCCAAATGCAGGACTTGTTGCTAGAAAAAGTTTAGACCTAAATCTGTAAGTAATATAATTGTTTTGAAAGAAAGAAAAAGGAGTTATACCAGCTGTCAGATC
>NC_061093.1:34190198-34205290 GCF_015104395.2 Macrobrachium nipponense
AGAATTTGAACTAATTCGCAAGCAACTTTCATCTTTAAAGTATCCTGACCATATAATTGAGAAAGCAATTCAAAAAAGCAAACGTAATTTTCTACCGACCCCCTAAAGACAAGACCAGAGACACACCCAACAATAAAAATAAAAATTCCCCACTTGGAGACGATTAAGAGAGTAACTCACACCCTTGGGAAATCCAACCTTTTGCATTTACCTACCCAAATACCTTAGCCAAATCCCTGATTAACGTCCAACAAAAGACATCGCCCAAAGACTCTGGGGTATATGAGATCCCATGCAGCTGTGACCAATCTTACATCGGATTTTTACAGGTAAATCACTTCCCCAGAGATTTATACAAACACAAACGGTCAGTTAGGTATGGACAACAGAACTCGGCTATTTTCATCATATAAATGAACATAACCATAGAATAAACTGGAATATGTCACGTGTAATTTATAGCAGCAACTGCCGGTACAAGAGTCAAATGATGGAATCGGCCTTAATAAAAGAGAAGCAGGTAATGAACATCTCAAAAGGGAATTGGACATCGGACATCGTCGACGCAGTGTTCATTCAACCAACGCTTAAGAAGATTAAAGGAAGATTATCAGCGGGGGTGACCTAAATTGGCTTACTTGTGGACGAATCTCTTGGTATAAATACCACCTTTTCTGTAAACTTTTCTCATTCATATACCTGAAGAGAGAGACAGCAGTCTCTGAAATATAGTACGTTTTAACTCTCTACATTTTGGTGTTTTTATTGGGTGGGCCTTTTACCTTGTAGTATATATATATATATAATAATATATGATATATATATAATATATCTATATATATATTATATATATATATCATATATATATATATATATAATATATATATATATATATATATATAATATTATTATATATATAATATATATATATATATATATAATATATCATATATATATAATATATACTATATATATATACTATGATATATATAGATCTAAATATATCATAGTATATATATATATATATATATATGTATATATATATCTATATATGAAATATTGCTACTTTCAAAATGCATGTTTCCCCTCTTTGAAATGTCATGTAGATTGTGTAACATTTTTTTCAGATTCCTAGATAGTTTAGGGATAGGATGTTTTAAATGTATGTTCAGATTTCGCATTACATATTGAAAAGAATATATATTAAACGTAGAATGTAAAAAGAGAGAGAGGTTTCTTTGTCCATTCGAAACTACGAATGTTTAACTTTTAGGTCAACACTGTAAGATTAGATGGTCTGCGAGATCCGTTTGCTTTCCTAAATCTGTCAACGAATGTGATAGCGAGAGAATTGAGTCTTGCTTTGTTATCAAAACATGTCAATCTTAATTGTCGCTCAGCTCCGTTTCGATCGAGTAGAGTAACGTCTTTTTTTTTTAACAGACTCGTCTTGTACGTGTATGTCTTTGTCAAGTCCCAGTGGGAATTACACATTTCTTTATGAAGATTGCATCAGATTTCGAACTTTCTGGAAGAGTTATTGTCTCATCATCTGCCTGTCCAGTTTTGCAAGCGAAGAAGATTTTCATTAGATCATAGAACCTCGAGGCGGTTAGATCGCTCTCTCTCTCTCTCTTCTCTCTCTTTCTCTCTCTCCCTCGACATCATTGAGATTATATTAACGTAATGTGAATTGGTTCACTCGTAACTTGTGAGAATTTCATATTTGATATTCTTAGAGTTTATTTAGTGTTATTTAGTTTCTTTTTGTGGAATCTAAACAAACACTTATTTTGTAACGGAGCCTGGTTTTTGTGAAAGTGTGATATACAAGCTGCAGCACGAGAGAGAGAAAGAAAATGGTATACCAAGGTAAAGTGTGTTATATTTTTATTAGTTGCAACTAATAACGGATAGGAATGTGTTTAACTAATAATTGTTAGGAACAGTGGTTAACTAATAAGGCAGGTGGTTATGAAGGTTTTGTAAAACTGTTGGTTACAGTGTTTTGTTGAGTGAAAAAAGATTTACACTTTTACACATTGCGTATTTTTTGTGTTTTTTGTGTTTGTTTCCATTGTTTGTACACTATTCATTTTGTTATTGAAGTGTGTCTTTTTATTTATATTTCATTTGCATTCACAATTTAATTGACTTAGTTATTTTTTCATTGCTTAATCATTGCACATTTGATTAAATTTAACATTTGTGAATTAATTTGCATTTACTTAGAATTCTTTTCAAGATTTGTTGTTGTTTAGCACTTGTGAATTAATTTCAATTTTCAATTATTGCCTAACACTTTTCTTTTGAATTTCATTGAATTAATTTTTTCTTGAATTTTGTGATAAACTAATTTTGATTTAATTTTACTTAATTTGATTCAAGAATTAATTAAACTTTACTTTGTTTCAAGTAACAACAGTAATTTTCCCTGATATTGTGAATTTCACTTATAAAGTTGAATTTAATAAATTTTTGTATTTAAAATTTTTTTATAAGTATTTTCATTTATACCAGTATATTTGAATTTAATTATGATTATATTTATGTTAGGCAGAAACATAGAGTGGTAATTGATTTGCTTTCCTTCAATTTACTTGAAGTGACTAGAACCTAGGGAAGTACTTAGACTTCTGCAATCAGGGAAATACTTAGACTTTTAAAGTGTTGATGGAGTGATGCCCTTTGATTAATTTAATTACTTACAAGATTACCTCACACCTGTTTTGATGAACTTAGTCTGATTTTCTGCAATACTGGTAAGTGTTAAGGGATCACTGTTGCCTTTAGAGTATTCAGTCATTTAAACGTGTTATGAGGGTTCAAGTGTCTGGCTTTTGGTGAGGTAATATTTGATGCATGGTAACCAGATACTTGGCAATTCGTAACAATATATATATATATATATCTATATATATATATATATATATATATATATATATATATATATATATATATCATCCTAAGAATTATTTTTGAGAGCTGGTACTGCGATTCCGTCATCCTCCTAAATAAAATTCCCAGGGGTCTTCATTACTGGAATCTCGGGTCTGCTCAAAAACATGTGATCCGAAGTGGGGAAAAATATATATTTTTCCTTCCTTAAGAAAGAATCAGTTGCAAGAAAAAAACAGAAAAGAACATGCGAAAACAAAAAGGATATTAGATTAAAGAATATATATAGAAGATGACACAAATTCACCAGATAAGGTAATGTTCTGGCCAACAAAATGTGACGATATGAAATAGTAGGAAACATTTTCGTGGTGAATTCTCACTAGAACTCTCTCTCTCTCTCTCTCTCTCTCCTCTCTCTCTCTCTCTCTCTCTCTCTCTCTCTCTTCTTTGATATACTATAATATTCAATGAAAGAAATGATCGCCATGTTTTCAATTAAATGATCCTTTCAACTACTTTATCAAACTTTTAACCCGATTATCAAACACACATAAAAATCTTCAAATACGCCATATCAAACACATTCCTTCAGGAATGTTTGCTATGTTGCAATGTAGTAGAGTAAGTTACTGACAGAGAAAATATGTGAAAAATATTCAAATAATAAATAAGTTAAACAATCTTCAAGTAATAACTTTATATCAGATCAAGATTCAAAGAAACTGTTTTTCGATCCTGCAGGAGGCAAATTCCACACACAATAGATGAGAGAGAGAGAGAGAGACGGAGAGAGAGATGAGAGAGAGAGAGAGAGAGAGATTACTGTGCATAAAGAAGGATTTGAGTTTGATGTCGTTCATTAAATTTTTGTAAATTAGGGGTAATTTTATTTTCCTACTCATTTAAAAGCAAATCTCCAAATATAAAACAAATACGAAGGTCAGCAGGTAGAAACAGGAAAAAAACTAAGACATCTATAAAAAGTATATACATATATACTAACGTGAGACCTTTACTTTAAAATCAGTATAATTACAAATATTGCCAATTTTTCTAGGTAAGAAGGCATGTCACCGTATATAGTCTGTCTCAAAAGATAGTTTATTTCTTGCAAAAGCTAACAATACTGTAGGTAATCATCTCCAAAACAACTTTTAAACAATTGTAAATTACACTAAATTTTATATGTTTAAACTTTCGGGAACCACTAAGTTTTTCTTTCCTTTTTGTCTTTTTTTTGATTTTTTGTTTGTATGTCACTATAATCTTCAAGTGGTGACATTTGAGAGTCGATGGTAATTAACTACTAATGACATTGTGAAATTTGACCGTAGCTTTTATTTTTTTGTGGCAACCCTCCATATGATAAATAGAAGTAACTAAAACTTAACATCAAAATAGCATCATGTATCATTCAAGAGAGCATTTATTTCCTTTATAAATGATCCACATATTCACTAGTCACTCATCTCACTTGGAACATGACGCAGTTTTACAGTAATCGAATTGTTTTATCTATATATACAAATACACACTCGTCTGTGAGTGTGTTCAGGTGTTCGATGTGAACGCCATAACCATGGCCACATTCTCTCTCTCTCTCTCTCTCTCTCTCTCTCTCTCTCTCTCTCTCTCTCTCTTGTGTGCGCATAATTTGTTTACTCATCTTCGTAGCCGAATAACAAGAAATTCTACATTTATTCTGTCAACGTCAGCTCATGCATATCAGAATATGCAAGATCTTCTGCAACAGCCAAGTCTCGCATACCTTGTTGGGAACTGCGAAATCGGGAGCTGTATTTCCTGTGGAGAATAACTAACTCGCTTCGAGTCGTGTTTTTGAAGTGGACTTACCAAGATTACCAGGATAAGTGGTGCGTTGGAACACTTTGCAGATATTTACTGTATACGAATTCTGTTGCACTTTTAAGATCACTAACAATTACCACAAAAATTCTCTGCGGTGCAATTCAGTACATTGCTGGAGTCTTCTCATGGTTGTATGCGGAATCTTTCCACTGTGGGAGCTTCCCCGCAATGAGGAGTATGAGCTTGGAAGGGGAAAATCGCCTTATTTTTCCACGAAGTCACCACAGCAAGAGGAAACTGACGACCAATTATCATTTCGACTAAATATTTCCGGCTTCATTACCGGAAAAAAGTTCCTTTTTCTTCCAGCACCATCCTTAGACGGAATAAAAATGCTCACGTAACGTAAAATATTATTTCCAACCATTCCCAAGAATACCTGTTTCCTTTACTCATGTGGTTATGATGCTTTAAACTTCTAAGATGGCCAACTGAACTTAGTCCAACGAATGTGGAAAAGTCTCCTGAAAACATTAGTAACATAGGTATCAGTAAGTTAGAAGTAGGTTATATGTTCCGAAGATGAAAATCCGAATCTGTAAAATTCAGCAACTGGTCCTTTTTCTATACGTAGTCTTAATAATTTTAAAAGTTAAGGTAAAATAACCTCTACATAGTTTTTTTTTTTTTGCTACTGCACTTCCATCGACTTGTGAAAAATAAGGCAACTCAGTTAAACCTACATAGCCTATTTACTATTAGGTGGTCAGCCTAATATAAAACATTTTCAAAAGCCTTTTATTGTAACATAGCATTTATATTATTTTTTTAGCCACGGCACTTTTCTCCGTATGATAAACTCGTTCCCTCTTGCATTGGTTTGATGGGAGGAGCTAAAGAAAAAAAGCACACTCAAATGGAAAATAAAAAATGAGGAAACTTATAATAAATCTCTTCACCAAAGAATGAGATTTATTTTGTCGACAAATGCTGAAAGCTTAGTCCTGCTTAATTTCCATTTCTCTAGATAAACAGCGATGTCAAATGCAAAAGTAAACAAACAAACACATAAGTAAATAAATGAAAGCAAGCGATATTGCTACGTAATGTCCAGTACTGATATTATTTCATCCCCTTAAATGTAAATAGAGCGAGTTTCCCTCTTCAATAACACAACACCAGAAAATTTGTTGATGGAAAGCCTTCATAAAGTCTGACGCATTTCGTAGCCCAAATCAATGATGATGGTGTTCCGCGCGATATTTGGTTTGTTTTAGGTACGGTCCTGGGTACGATACATTATGCTGGGGAACCCTTTTGCATAAAAAAAAACAAAAAAATTATTTCTTCGTAGAAGAGACAAGATGTCTACATTTCATTGTTACTGCCTTTAATTGTACCAAATCGTGCGCAATGAACGAATCCGTTTTGCATAGGATGATTTTCCAGCTTATATCTTCTATTTCATAATTTCGAATAATTCCATTTATGTCGTCGATTAATATGCATATTAAGTGCTTAGAACGATAACATATTGTTTACTGTTTCTGCTTGTATTTCGCTATAATATGAAATTAAACTTGGAACTCTTATTTTGCAGAAGCTGCTGGCTTGCTGTTGAAATAATATATATCCGCTCATAAAACATACATAGTGGTCTGGCATGGTACTTGCAAGTCATTTAAGATATCGAAACGCTTTATTTTTTCGTTAATTCTTTGTTCTTCTAATAAAACTAAACACATTTTCAAACGAATGGGCTCTCAAATACATTGTTTACTTTACCTTCGGGTCATCAATTTCCTTTTCAATAAACACTGCAAAAATCCTTTTGGCTTATTATTTACTGTTCTGTTTTTTTTTCCGAAATCAATTTCTGTAAGAGGTGAAATGAACACCTGTCATGTTGTTGGTATAATAGTTTGAACACAACAAATTTTACGAGACAAAATAAAATTGGAGAGAGAACTGACCTAGGAAGAGAAAATTTAGATAAATAATCAATAAAAAAAATACCATAAATAATGAATAAAATAAGCATAAAATATTTAATTTACCTGAAATGCTGGTATTTCCACAACATTAGCCAAGAGAATCGAAAACGTGTTTCGAAGAGGTATGTATCATTCCAATGACGATGATCCGGGTACCATATAATGTCTGCCCCCCCCCCAAAGGAAAATGACTCATGAACTGAGGTACAGTAAAAAACAAAAGGAATGAAAAAGGTTGCAGAAGGGAGCCCGACGGGACGCTTCAAAGAACCTTGAGTAATGCATGCAGTGTACCGCATGATGTGCTCTGAATGCACTACCCCCATACGGAAAATAAATCATTCACATAGTATAACAAAAATTATCACAGACCATTAATATGTGGGACAAATAGTTTAGCACGCAATGCTTTGCTTGAAGCGGAATTCCGAGAGATCAATCTAAAGTTAGATTTCAACTCCCAAAAGCGAGGAATAATTTATGCATAAACTACGAAAATGTTGCGGAGCAATCAGAATAGTTGTTGATGGAAATCGTGACTTGTTCATCTGTCAGTTCGTACACAATCTCAAAAGGCCTCGATTTGTGTCAATGAATTTTCACGAGAATAGTGTCCTTTATGTATAAACAAGGCATGACCGGAGCTCCAGCTTACTCGGGACGCGTGCAAGATTTTCCATTGACGCATAAGTTGCGAACATTATATTCCTAATTTAACGTGATGTGTTCGTAATTAATACTTATAATTAGTACTACTTATACTCACAACAAGGATCAAATAAAAAGGGTACAAATTAAACACGTTCATATTTTCTCAATTATGAGTGGAAACACAAAATAATAGCACATAAATATAGCCTCTACCGAGTCCACACAGCTTTTCACTTACCTGACTTTACCTTCTGCTTCAAGTATGACTACTATGGTGCGTTACTAACCTATATATATATATATATATATATATATATATATATATATATATATATATATATATATAATACTATATATAAATATATATATATATATATATAAATATATATATATATATATATATATATATATATATATATATATATATATATATATATATATATATATATATATATATATATTGCATAAGCTATAAATGTCCTTTAATAACCTATTCGCTCTACCTCGGATATAATCAGTTTTCATATATGTTAACCAAGGGGGAATTTTTTAGTTGATAATAAGTTCGTCGTCACGTAGGGATCGAACCAGCGAATAGACAAACACTCAGGTCTGGTTTAAGGCGTCACTGCAATCCCGAGTTCTTGTCTATTTGCTGGTTCGATCCTACGAGGTTGCGAACTTATCAACTAAAAATTCTCCTTCGGTTAACATACATGAAAACATATTTCTGAGATAGATAGAATTGGACAATAAAGGACATTTGTAGCTTAATGCTTGTATATGAATCACGTGATGTGATATATATATAATATATATATATATAATATATATATATATATATATATATATATATATATATATCATATATACATATATATGTATATATTTCTATATATCATATATATATATATATATATATATATATATATATATATGTGTGTGTGTGTGTGTGTTGTGTGTGTGTGTGTGTGTGTTGCGCGCGCGGTGTGTGTGTGTGTGCGTTGGAGTTTAATTGAGCATAACTGCATTTTTACGTACACAATAATCAGAGAATAACAATGATAATAATGTGCACAATTTTCTGTGTCGAAAATGATGACGATAGTTGCAGGTCCACAATAATATCGCATGCGAACTATAAAGTCTTTAATAGATAATAAAAACTTTTGACATTAGTACAAGGTTCGAAAGCTTTTATTATCTATTAAAGACTACTTCATATGCGATATTATTGTCGACCTGCAACCAATGATAATAGTAAAATCACAGGTTCTCATTTATTAAACGTTTGGGGGGGGAATAGTTATAAAACATATGCATGTTTTTGTATGTGACAGAACAGAAGTGATAATAATATAGATGTAATATACGTACAACTTGTGGAACCACCTCCAACTTTATGACAGCATTTCAGCTTTGTCCCTCTCTGTCATATATCACATGAAAGGGAAGTATGTCCTTAGGGATCTAATGGGATGATATGGAAAATGAAGGGCAATAACTCATCGTGATGAACTTTAGCCCCGCAACTCCCCTAGTCTCTCTCTCTCTCGCTCTCTCTGCTCTCTATCTCTCTCTCTCTCTCACCAACGCTCTGTGGGAATATTTTCCTGGTTAGTATTTGACCTGACCCTACTCTTGCTGATTCTTATCTTTATCTTTATCTTGCAAAGCTTTCCTCGTCGTACGTTAGTTTTTTCAAATGCTCAATCAAGAATTCTTGAGAATTCTATGAAAATAACAGCTTAATGCGATATTCGATGAACAAGAACTCTAATGACCTCAGTATCCCAGAACAAAAAGAAACAAGTAAAAGTCAGGAAAAGGAAAGAGGGGAGCTAAGCCTTGAAGGAAGCGATAAGCTTGCCTCTTGAAGAATCGTAAATTTTAAGACCCGCATTAAACGCCTACAGGAACCTCGTCCAAACGCCTCGTCTAAGGAAAGAGACTTACATCGAATGACGCAAGCCTTGTGTGCTAAAAAAAAAAAAAAAATCCATACACGTGAACCCCGAAAATTACGGTATTTATATCTTTAACAAAAATATAAAACATGTGTTTACGAAAAGAGAGCGGACTTATGTTAATTTATCATGGGTTATGGCTTGGTTTCTGACGTTCTATTTTCTTTTCTAATTTGCTTCAAAAGTACAGGTAAGTAATGGAAAGAATTATATAAAGGGTTCTTGGTTCCACATTCATTGTTTCACGGATATTAATTCATGAATTTTTCTGTACAAGATTTCAGGTCTATCTACCCCATTTTATCCTTCACCTGTGGCAACTAGGACAATCTCCTGATTCGTGCGCAATGTGGAGCATATTTTCTAAATTTGACAGTTACCCGTATCATTCACTTCTTGATAGCCACAAATTACTACGATTCATATCTTTTTGGGCAAATACGAAAGTTTTATCTGATATCACTGACAATGTTATTATCAACGTATTTCGATTTAGAAAGCATTTTAAAACCTCAGTGATGCCTAGTGAGATTCCTAGAGATTTAAAGGACAGAAGCGTAGCAAATAAAAGAAGCACAAAACTAAGGAGAGACGATCCTGCCTTTCTACACAGGAATGGTGAAGCCCCAGGCTGTCAAACTTTGGATAAAACGAAAAAAAAAACGGTGACAGGAGTTGAGACATATGTCATAATGTCTGTGTAGATAACATTTCTGACATGAGATGTCTGCTACCTTAGCATCAATGCCCTGGGGAGGCTAAAAAACGAATGACTTATATCAGGAAGTTGGAACTTCCGAAGTATTGGAGGGAAAAGTTAGACCAGTGGTGAAAAGTAGAATTTACTGGAAGGAGAAGAGGACCAGAAGCCCCGAAGGAAATAATCTGTGCAAATTGTTTTGATGTAGTTTGGGTAAAATGAAAAAAAGGCGTTTTTTGATAACTTAGAACGTTTAGAAGGGAAAATAGTTTTTAAAATAAAATGCAAGAGCTTCATTTCCTTTGATTTCATTGCGGATTCAACAGTATTATTTAGTAGAAGTAAGGCATTATTTAATAATAATAATAATAATAATAATAATAATAATAATAATAATAATAATAAATATAATAATAATAATGCATATGGGATTTTTGTGCAAGAAACACCAACAACCTTGCAGTAATAAGGGGTACGATCACCAACCCGAAGGAGTGACAGAAAACGATCAGGTAAAGATCCTCTGGGACTATGGTATCAGAACAGATAGGGTGATACGTGCAAATGGACCAGACGTGACGTTGATTGATAAAATCCAGAAGAAAAGTATCACTCATTGATGTCGCAATACCATCATAATAATAATAATATAATAATAATAATAATAATAATATAATAATAATAATAATAATAATAATAATAATAATAATATCTAAAACGGAGATAAAATTAATGTCTTCCATATGATATATAAGAGAAAACATGATTTTCATTGCGAACATTTATGAGAATATTTTCTATACCTCACAATAACTACACATATCTCCCAATAACGAATGGAAAGGAGAAGGTCAGTAACATTTCTTTTTTAAAATCTTAAAAAAAAAGCAAATATTACATATATAAAAAATTCAGTTATATGGTTAGCTATTATTTCTCAGGGTTGAAATCATGAATTTAATTTGCCTTTCACTTGGGACCCATTTGCATATAAGGATAATCTAAAATATAGTTGGGAGAGAAAGGTAAGGCTCATGATTAGGTGTATTAAAAAGAAGAATAAAAAAAGGAAACTGAAAGTAATACACAGAGAATGCCAAGTGTGAAAAAGCTTGATCTCGTTTATGTGTTTTTTTTTTTCATGCTAAGCATATACTGCCATGTTCATATATGCAAGCATACACAAGAAAAAATATATAGGTTATTATCATTAAAAAAATGTTTAATAGCACTAGGACTGTAACTACTGATGAAGTTGAAGAGGGAGTTTATTATTTTTTATTTTTCTTAACAGAGTTTATGCATGCGGTTTGAAATCAAAACAAAAGAATTTAGATGTTCTCATATATCATTCTAGCTCCTCTAGTAAGTTAACCCCATTCTTTTTTTGGAGTTTTTTTTTTTTTCATTTTGTTATTGAAACATTCTTAAAATAATTGGAAAATATATACATACACACAATATATTATATATTATATATATATATATATATATATACATATATATATATATATATATATATATATATACATATATATATATGGATGAAAAATTGAGTGTTAGCACATTGTTGAGAGTCAAGAAATACAAAGTAATACAAATTATTTGATAGATCGGAAAACAATACAGAAATATATTATAGAATTATGGAAAATTCCCTTAATCATCAAAACAGACTGTTGAAGTATTACTGACAATCGAAATATCCTAGTTATGCGTATAAGCATATTTTTAATCTGCGAAAGTCGTAGAAAATTTCTTTTAAACTGAAAACCGTTTTGAAATCGTTTGTCCACTGAAAGTAAAATTGTGCGTTGTGACCTCTTATTATAGATATGTAATCAATTCTAACGAGCCTTTTTCCCTCTGAATCTCAGTTAATCACAGGCATTAGGACGTAATAAAGTGCCATCATAACATCATATCTAACTGATAAACAAGTACATTTACTCTTTTGGCCCATTTTGAAAAGTAGATCTGATTTTTTTTATAGAAGTCTAATGATGAAAGAGAAATACTTCTCTAAATGAACATTTCCTCCACTAAAAATATGGAGTTTAATGTGACACTATATTTTTTCAAAATTATTAAGACTTATACTAAATTGGTACCTCACAGTTGTTATATCATCCCGCCTTGCGGGAATAACTTGGTACGAGCCCACATGAAAATAGAAGAGAGCTCATATTATGACCATGAATGCTCTTTGCCCTGATTATGTTTCTGATTGGTATTTTTCCTAAGTTAACTGTTGCTCAAGTAAGACATTGCAGCAAAGAGGCAGAAGCCGAGTATCCCTTTAGGAGAGCGAAGTTTCTCTGATTAATTTAGCCATTTGCTGCCAGGAATAATCAAATGGTTCTGCAGATATATTGCACAAGCATACAAATATTCACTTTTATGTATATAGATATATAAATGTATTTATTACATATGCACACACACACACACACACACATATATATATATATATATATATATATATAATATATATATATATATATATATATATATATATATTTCATATAAATATTTGTCTCTTTTTATGAGTCCATGCGAAGTTGGTCTAGATAGATTTATACACTTCTTGCAAAAATTGCGAGACTAATGGGAGGCAAGATGGCCATGATTCATCAATTTCTGACACGTCCTAATGGGAAACTCCTTAAGTTTTCATTCCGACGGACGTGTGACAGCCTCAGCCACGAAAAATGAATGAAGCTGCTGAAAAGTAATTTCCTTTTCAAGAGTAATCATTTGCTCTGGAACTTGACTACTGTTAAGTTATATGAGTTTATCGAGTAGCAGGCGACAGAAATAAACCACTGTAGCTTATTAGGAAATTCTCGGTCTAAAATACCTTCAGCGAAAGGAAGAGCGAATGGGATGAATCAATTTCCTCTCCACATTTTAGCTGAAAACAGGTCCAGTCTATAGAAGAAGCATGATTGAAAACTATTAACGGTAATGGGGACATTTAAAGATCGAGAGAGACTTGGCAATGAGCATCCGAGCTGAAGATTAATGGTTCTCTAAAGGAAAATAGTGACTGTCAGTTTGACGTGTACGTTCATATACATATACATATAAGGTCTGCCTACGGTGACTGAATGTGGACGATTTTCATTGAAATATATAATATACAGGGACTTGATTTAATTTGATTTATATATATTTTTGGCATTATGCCAAGCACTGGGGCAACTATGGCCATTCAGCGCTGAAACGGAAATTGACAGTAAAAGGTTTGAATGGTGTATCAGGAGGAAAACCTCGCAGTTGCACTATGAGACAATTATTAGGAGAGGGTGGAAAGTAAGATGAAGAACGAGAATATGAAAGGAGGTACAGTAAAAGGAACGAAAGTGGTTGCAGCTAGGGGGCGAAAGCACGCTGCAAATAACCTTAAGTAAGGCCTGCAGTGCACTGCATGAGGTCCACTGACGGCACTAACCCCCTACGGGATATAAAAAAAGTATGTTAAATGTTTCCTGCGAGCTCTTACGCCGTAGGACAGATAAGAATAGGGCCCGAGGCAAGCAAAACCCTTCTGCCATTCAAGACGCGATACTTAGGGTAGGTTGGCGAAAACGGTTACCAAGTGTTATTTCATCATTTTTCCTTTTCAAAGCACGTCAGAACTCCTCTTGAACGATGGTCTTCCTACTGCCCGAGTTTTATCTGGACATCGCAGTTGCATTCATTAAGACTACGGCAACCAACGGAGAAAATGCTTAAGTATGAAAACACGCTCTTCATTTCCTTTCATTGGTAAATTATCAGTAACTAATAATCATCTCCAAAGGAGAATTTCCTGTATGGATTCCATTTCCATGGAAAGAATATTCTGTGCGTGTTCTTTCTTCAAGTATGCTAAATTTAGTTCGTTCGATATGAAGGCTTCACACGTACCTTGAGTAATTCCCATTAACGATTTTTTTTTACCATCTATGGAGACCTTATATGGGTTTGTTTTTCAAAAAAAAATTTTAGATTCATAAAATATTCTGCAATTCTCCTTCCCCACCCTCATCCCCGAGGGAGAGTAGAGCCGTCAGTGCACCTCAACTGGTGCACTGTAGGCATTACTTAAGGGTCTTTGCAGCTTCTCTTCGGCCACTAGCTGCAACCCCTTTCATTTCTTTTATTGCAACCTCTGTTCATATTTCTTCCATCTGACTTTCCACCCTTACTAACCTTCCAACAATTGTTCCAAATAACAACTACGAGATTCCTCCTAGTTTTTCCTTCCAAAACTCCTTTACTCTTAATTCCCTTTTCATCGCTGAAGGTTATCGGTCCCAGCGATTGGCCTTTGGCCTAAATTCTATATTGAATGTATTCTGAAGTTCTCCTAGAGTCTGAACACCATTTCCTTATGTTATTTACCATAAGGTGAGAAAAATATTCTACAATCCAAACAAGATTATATATGACCAGTGGAGTAAAACTCAGATTTCGATTTTTACATTAGAATACTTCTACCTTCGTTGGCTCTCAAACATTTCATCACTCACACGACACTCAACATCAGAGCAGCGAATGAGTTTTACGTTCTCATAAACTGAGGGTTGTTTCAGAATTAAATCTATAAATTGGAAGAAGTCTGTTATTCCCATTTTTTGTTTCATTTTAAATAAGTGCTAATTAAAATGAATATTAAACTTCCTGCAGTTTAATTTTGCTTTAAAGATTATTTGTTAACTAGCACCTTGACTGAACTAGTCTGCTTCTGTGCTGGCCTAAACCTCACTTTTAGATTTCATATCAAACAAAGCATATCGTTTTGCTCTTAAAAGGCAATGGAGATAATCACTTTCCTTAAGTCGATCTTGTTTTTACCTACAGCTTTCAACTTTAAAACTTTGAGGCTCTCACGTAGAGGTTCAACTAAAGAACAACTAAAGAACTGCTAAAACTGAAGTAAGCAGTTTTTAATACGCAACAACTATCAATAGATACGCAAAAGCTTTTAAATTTATTTGATTTTACTTCTGCTGAAATGAAAAGTATAGCGCTTTCTGTAAATATATATTATGAATATTTAAAAGTTTAATTTAACAACAAGGT
>NC_061093.1:34205790-34218290 GCF_015104395.2 Macrobrachium nipponense
GGGGTTAAAGCTCGACTGGTGGTAGAAATCCATTTCTACTGCGTACTCTTATTCTCTTACCCTCTAACTCGTCCCAACAGACACGGACGAGCAACCCGTAGCCTGCATTATTTCGTTTCATTCATTAGTTTTTATACAATTTTCTGAATTAAATATACGTTATATATATATATATATATATATATATATATATATATATATATATATATATATATATATCTAGTATAAAATAAAAAAAATAATATATTACAAACCCTCATTTTAAAGCTATTTTACTTGAGAAGACGCATTCAGTCTACACCTACAGGAATGGTTTGAATAAACAGCAGCGGATCTTGGTACATTTAAGTGATTGATTTGGAGGCACTGGACACTAACAGAATAACTCATTCACGCCAATCACACCAATTAAACCTAATCATAATGGCGACCAAAATGAATTAGTAACAGCCCCTGTAAAAAAATATTCATCTGTCTCTTCCCGCAATAAATTTCAGATGGCCCTTGTTCGCCACAGCGTATAACTGTCATTTTCTCCTCTATTTTGGATCCAATAAAATCTAGATTCACTTTGGTTTTCACGTCGTATTTCCTTCGCCTGTCCATTACACGAGGCGATATTTCATACTCCCCTCTGTGCTGACAGATCCTCATACTGTATGAATCAACTTCAGATATGACTTATTGACCTTGTGTGTGTATGTGTTCACACTTTGTAACAGTTAAAGCCGATCTCCTCAAAGTGAGAGGGGGGGAAAGCGTAAGTACATTGAAAAAATGTTCAAAAGGCTAAGTAATGACTCTCAGATCTTGAGTCTTCAATGCCAAAATGCTTTTCCAGTTTTCAATTATGTCTTGTCCTGATATCTCCAAAAGAATGAGACAGAGAGCGTTTTACAAACTTTTGTTGTTCCGCTAGATCAAGAAATAGCGTGAGCGGAACCGCTCGAAACATTCCTTATGAACGGATGTTTTTTTTACTTATTCTTTAACAGTTTGCTGTTTTCTCATAAATCCAGTAGGAACTTGATTCAAATAATGATGCTTTTTAACATAAGGTATTTCTTATAACATACCTTGGGGTCTTACACACTTACAGGTCTCTCTGTCATACTTTTCATAGGTACGTTTATCTATCACTAGTTTGCCTGCTATTCGTGTACAGCAATTGTTTTTAGTCTAAAGGTAGTTACTTGCAATTTTACTTCAGACCCCGTGACCACGATCTCTTTTTCAAAACAGTTTATTTTGAAATTTCAAAGTCTATGCTTATGTCTCTCTCTAGATTTAAGATATGATCGAGGTTAGAGGTTTTTTTCGAGAGTCTTCAAAAATCGATGCTGAATCTAAGTTAGCTTAATATTCATTACCGGAAAGCGATACTTTATTTTGTTTTCTGACCAGAAAGGAACTGTGTAGTTAAGAGCATTATGCAAAATATTTTTAAGAAGACATATTTATAAAGGTCAATGGACAATAATTCTTTTTCATGAAGTTTGGCAAAGAGCTACCTTATTTTCCACAATGGTATAATATTATGCTCTCTTTTTCGAAGTCATAAGTCGATTTAAAGGCTAACATTGGCTTCCCACATTTCATTTTATCTCTGATTCATTATCAAACTTTTTAAACAACTTCCTGAGGTTTGGTGACCAGCTTCTGTGAATCTATTTTACCTGGAATTATTAATTACGGTCATAAGTCATCTCAAAGGTAACATTGTATATACTTTGATACTGAGAAAAATTTGTACTTATAAAAATGTTGTTGCTGTTGATTAGTTATTGTAGACGCATGTCCTTCATCTGCTTATCAATGTCATTGCTATATAAATTCTCTCCCGTAAACTACTTAATATTATTATGACGACATAATTGTAGAAGGTTTACAGAAGAGAATATAAGAAATAAATGATAAGCATCATTTTCCTACAATAAAAACGGATTAGAGAATTTTATAAGCTGGCTAATTAATAATGCATTTCTACAATAATCATACAATGCGGAATAATCAGTTTTCAATCATTAAGAAACAGGAATGGTAAGAATAAACAAAAATACAGCGTAGTCTATGGTAATGGAAGTTACATGTCAGGTGCAAGTTATGAAATATGCATTCATGACATCTTTTCTACTTCGATGCTATATTGCTTCATTATGAGTGCTTGTTTTTCATTAAACGGAAGTTCTCTTGAAATAGTTTTACCCAAACTGGTATAATAGGCTTTTTTGAAATATGCATGCTTTGGAATTAGGTACCACCACTCAGCCCTCTCTCTCTCTCTCTCTCTCTCTCTCTCTCTCTCTCTCTCTCGAAAAAACAATTATCCAAGATCTTAAAAAGGTGAATTACTTCAACAGACTATCATTAATGGCTGAAGTTTGAAGCTTTCAGTGGATTTAAGATGATATTTTAAAACTAAAATAAGTAAAATCAACGTTTCAGGTTCTCATCTACCAAACGTTTCCAACCATCCCCGTTTCTTGCTCTCTCTGGCAAATCATCTCATCCGGTCCCAGAGTCCTTCATGTTTCCTTGCCTTTCCTGCTTTTTCTTTTTGCAGTTTTACTTTGTATTTGTTTCTCTTTTAGTTTTGATATATGGGGGCAGCCTTCATCTACACCGCGTTGAGTTTGAATCTCTCTTAGGAACTTATGTTTATTTTATAGAATACTTATCTGATGTGGACGTCTCGCTGATTTATCTCATTTCATCTCATTTAATTCCTTTCCTTTTAATTCACTTTCTCAGGAGGCTTTTGACGTGAATTCGTTTTCCTTTGGGATTCTAGGCAAGTTAAACACCACGTTTCTTTTCTTAATTATTATAGTAACACACACAAATTCACTGTCCAATCACAAACAAATGACACAGGGTAAACGGAGTATGAACCGACACAAGTTATGCGTCCAGAAGTGAGTTCCTTAGGTGCCTCTTTCATGACGTCTCACAATCATTTCAGACTTTATTATAAGGACAAGCATAAGCCACCGAATTGCTCATCCTTGTGCTGAATAGCTGTGATCTCTATTACTGTCTCACTATGCATTTGCTCTTGTCATATAAGGCCAAAATATTGTTATGTGGATCCAGTTAGTTGCCTTGCCGTAAGCTGTTACATTTGACCCAGAATGTATCGCAATATTCAGCAAAGATGAAAACATATATTTCGGATTCTCTGACATGCTTTTGGTTTTAAATGCCATTAGTCGATCGTTATTGAAGTCTGATTTTTCTCATTGTTATATACATTCATGAGTCAATTATAAAATATTTTGGCACTATTTGGTTGACTTTCCATTGTATTTGTCATTTACAGTTGAACTTTATCAAATCATTAGTTTTCCATAATGTGAAAAATATCCTTAAGAAATCAAATTTATAATCACGTCATAAAAAAACAAAAGTGTCTGTTTTCTTACTTAAGCAGGTGAGAGAAATGGAGAAATGACTCAGTGTCCAAACAAACGAAGTAGGCTTTGCGTTGTGGTATCGGCAAAACCGTCATGTAAAAGCAATATATTTTCTTTTGTATAACAAATCGGATCTTTCTTCAATAGTGACCCCAGAGGTTTTCAGGGGTCATTATCTAAGACTGATATTTCTTGGGGGTCACTATCTTTATGACTCTATGATATTTACAAGTTTTTTGTTTATGTTTTTACCGTAAGCTCCAACGGTCTTGTACTAAACACACCGCAAAGGTGGATACATACAGGATTAAAACCTTTATGGGGCACTATCTAGAAAAGATCCAACAAACATTTCATTTAAAAATAATAACTCATTAACCAATTCGTCTTCTCATTTACATGTGAGTAGGAACAAGTCTGAGGTCGAAAAATAATTTCCTGACCTAAATATATATGTGGCTGTTTATTTAAATGGTAATAATATCTCGAACTTTCCAGAGTTTGTAATTTGGCACAGAATTTCGGAAGTGGCAATGAATGTTTCTTTACGAGGCAGAAGACACATTCAAGATACCTTAGAAACGAGTGATCAAAGACGAAGAGATTTATGGTAAGTAACATTATATGTTGGAGTTTTCAATTATGATTTACATTTGCGATTTGTAAATCATTCGGATGGCTATTCATCAGAAATGATATTGCCATCCACAACAGGAGCATGATAAAGTGTAATCATTGTAAATATGATTATATTTTTTATTTTCTGATTTTGAATTACTATCATATTTCCAGCTTTGCTTATCTAGTATTTCTTTTTATCTCTAATTCCTTTTGCCATAAATGTTATGCTTTTGCGTTTCAAAACTTTTATATTTTTGTTACACATAAAATTTATATCCTCCCATGCCTAACATTCATCAGAGAACCGTTGCCCCTCACTGGAAATTCTAGTGACGACATTTGAGGATTCACAAGTAAAAGGACTTTCCATCTCCCTTCCCTTTGTCATGGTCGAGCGACTCTGCCAACACATATAAAAGGTTTATGCATAGGCCGAGTGATACCCGGGTAAAGAGAAAAGCAAATTGCACCACTTGCTAATGCAATAGTCTCCAGAACTAAAGGTTTTATCTTTCAAGTTGTTGCGTTGCAATTCTTTTCGACTTTCGTATCGTTCTGTTATATTTATATTTACTTGTGAAGCATACTCGTGTATTTTGCAAAAAAATCAAAGAGTTATAATTTTCTCTCGGAAATGATGTTCATAACGTGTTATATAAATATAAATATATATATATATATATATATATATATATATATATATATATCTATATTAAACTATATATATATATATATATATATATAGATATATAGTTATATAGATTATATAGATATATAATATATATATATATATATATATATATATATATTATATATGTGTGTGTGTGTGTGTGTGTGTGTGTGCGTGTGTGTGTGTGTGTGTGTGTCAATTGATTAATCATTGTCTATAAATCTATCTATCTATTTATCTGTGGGGATTCCTTACTAGAGTTATGTCCTAATTGTATATTCGTGAATGAATCCGCTACAGAGAATGTTCCTACAGCATTAGCAACTTATGCATTCACGTAGAAGGGACATCGACTTTATAACAAACCTACTACACAGGCTTACGTTATCTTACCCGAGTTCTGTCGTTTTCTGTATATTTTAATACCTTTTATTTT
Organism: Macrobrachium nipponense; assembly: GCF_015104395.2. Classification (NCBI taxonomy): domain Eukaryota; kingdom Metazoa; phylum Arthropoda; class Malacostraca; order Decapoda; family Palaemonidae; genus Macrobrachium; species Macrobrachium nipponense. The sequence continues at coordinate 34,210,931 of NC_061093.1, forward strand.
CACTACTTCCCTTAGTGGAATGTATCTCACCCTTCTTTGGTCTTCCTTTTTTCGTCCTTCCTATCATTTCTGAATAACACATTCTGGACTAGCGTTTTCATTGTTTTTCTATATGCACATATCATCTTAAAATACCCGGTCCATCTTTGTACCTATATTAATCTTTTTACCTCCTCTAAAACTTATATCCACCATTCTCATCTTTCCCATTCCTCTTAAACAACACTTACGATGCTAACCATTCATCTCAGCAGCTTAAAACATTTTTCGTTAAGGAAGTATGTTCAAAAATCCCATATGCATTACCTTCTTAACTTTCTTAGACAAATAAAGTCTTTCCCGTCTTCGTGCGTGTCTCAACAACTATGGGAAAAATTAAATCTTTCTATCCGCAGTTTCTGAGAATAAGTATCTGACAATTTCAATAGTGCTTATACCTAATACAGCACTGGTTCGTTAGGTATTTAGTTCATCATTAATAATCAGCATATAAATAGGTGGATATTTTTTTATTAATAATTTGAAAAATATAGTGTCACATTAAACTCCATATTTTTAGTGGAGGAAATGTTCATTTAGAAAAGTATTTCTCTTTCATCATTAGACTTCTATAAAAAAAAATCAGATCTACTTTTCAAAATGGTCCAAAAGGGTAAATGTACTTGTTTATCAGTTAGATATGATGTTATGATGGCGCTTTATTACGTCCTAATGCCTGTGATTAACTGAGATTTAGAGGGATAAAGGCTCTTTAGAACTGATTACATATCTATAATAAGAGGTCACAACGCACAATTTTACTTTCAGTGGACAAACGATTTCAAAGCGGTTTTCAGTTTAAAAGAAATTTTCTACGACTTTTGAGTTTCATGTTTCCTGTGAGTCAAGCAATTCGCAGATTAAAAATATCCTTATACGCATAACTAGGATATTTCGATTGTCAGTAAAGCTTCAACAGTCTGTTTTGATGATTAAGGGAATTTTCCATAATTTTATAATATTTTTCTGTATTGTTTTCCGATCTGTCAAAATAATTTGTCATTACTTTGTTATTTCTTGACTCTTAACGATGTGCTAAAAACTATATTTTTCATATATATATATATATATATATATATATATATATATATTATATATATATATATAATTATATATATATGTATGTATATATATATATATATATATATATATATATATATATATATATATATATATACATATACATGTATATGTATATATATATATATAATGTATATATATATATATATATATATATATATATATATATATATATATATATTTGTGTGTATGTATAAATTTTCCGATTGTTTTAAGAATGTTTCAATAACAAAATGGAAAAAAGGCTCTCCCAAGAAGAATGGGGTTAACTTACTAGAGGAGCTAGAATGATATATGAGAACATCTAAATTCTTTTGATTTCAACCCGCATGCATAAACTCTTCCGTTAAGAAAAATAAAAAATAACAGACTCCCTCTTCAACTTCATCAGTAGTTACAGTCCTAGTGCTATTAAACCTTTTTTTTATGATAATAATCTATATATTTTTTCTTGTGTATGTTTGCATATATGAACATGACAGCACATGCTTAGCATAAAAAATAAACATAAACGAGATCAAGCTTTCACACTTGGCATTCTCTGTGTATTACTTTCAGTTTCCTTTTTTTATTCTTCTTTTTAAAACACTATCCATGAACCTTCCTTTCTCTCCCAACTGTATTTTAGATTATCCTTATATAGAAATGGGTCCCAAGTGAAAGGCAAATTAAATTCATGATTTCAAACCTGAGAAATAATAGCTAACCATATAACTGAATTTTTTATATATGTAAAATTTGCTTTTTTATAGGATTTAAAAGATAAATATTACTGACCTTCTCTTTCCATTCGATATTGGGAGATATGTGTAGTTATTGTGATTTATAGGAAAATATTCTCATAAATGTTCGCAATGAAAATCATGTTTCTCTTATATATGATATGGAAGACATTAATTTCATCTCGTTTTAGATATTATATTATTATTATTATTATTATTATTATTATTATTATTATTATTATTATTATTATTATTATTATTATTATTATATTATTATTATTATTATTATGGTATTGCGACATCAATGAGTGATACTTTTTTCTGGATTTATCAATCAACGTCACGTCTGATCTATTTGCACGTATCACCCTATCTGTTCTGATACCATAGTCCCAGAGGATCTTTGCCTGATCGTTTTCTGTCACTCCTTCGGGTTGGTGATCGTACCCCTTATTACTGCAAGGTTGTTGGTGTTTCTCGCACAAAAATCCCATATGCATTATTATTATTATTATTATTATTATTATTATTATTATTATTATTATTATTATTATTAAATAATGCCTTACTTCTACTAAATAATACTGTTGAATCCGCATGAAAATCAAAGGAAATGAAGCTCTTGCATTTATTTAAAACAAACTATTTTCCCTTCTAAACGTTCTAAGTTATCAAAAAAACGCCTTTTTTTTCATTTTAACCCTTCAAACTACATCAAAAACAATCTGCACAGATTATTTCCCTTCGGGCTTCTGGTCCTCTTCTCCTTCCAGTAAATTCTACTTTTCACCACTGGTCTAACTTTTCCCTCCAATACTTCGGAAGTTCCAACTTCCTGATATAAGTCATTCGTTTTTTAGCCTCCCAAGGGCATTGATGCTAAGGTAGCAGACATTTCCTGTCAGCTATGTTATCTACACAGACATTATGATATATGTCAATCACTCCTTTTGTTTTCTGTCTCGTTTTCTCGTTTCTTTATTTTCATTTGACAAAGATCCTGTGCTTTCAAATCGATCTATGTAGAAAGCAGATCATGCTTTCTTTAGTTTTGTGCTTCTTTTATTTTGTACTCTTCTGTCCTACCGTCTAGGGCTCTTGGGTTGGTGATCTACCCAAGCATTCACTAGAGGTTAAAATGCTTTCTAATCGAATTTTACTTTAAAAAACATTTTCCCAAAAACGTTGATAACGCCTCACCCCAAATGTCAGCACAGATTATTTTCTCGGGGAGTATCTAGTCTATAAAACTTTTATATATGTTCAGTTTTTTTATCCCAAGGGATTGAATTGTAAGTGGTTTCCCTGTGCTATCAAGAAGTGAATGACTTTTGGGTTACATGTCAAATTTATATAAAGGCAGGATAGCTTTCAGTTTTGTCTTCATGCTACTTGCGGCTCTACAAAAGCATCAGAAATTGTTTCCTAGTGCATAGGTGAGATAAAAGAATGGGGTTGTAGCTATCTAACTTGTACAGTAATCAAGAATAGGAATTATTCCGTGAACATGAATGTGGAACAAAATTACCCAGTATCAATAAATTCGTTTCCATACTTACCTTTGTACTTTTGAAGCAAATTAGAAAAGAAAATAGAACGTCAGAAACCATGTCATAATCCATTTTAACCGGGAGATAGAGCCCACGATAATCAAAGTAGTCCGCTCTCTTTCGTAAACTGTTTTTATATTTTTTGGTAAAGTATATTTTTTATAAAATATATATATATATATATATAATATATATATATATATATATATATATATATATATATATATATACCGTAATTTTAGCGGTTATCCCATATGGATTTTATTCTTTTTTCAGTACAGAAGACTTACGTCATTCGATGTAAGTCTCTTTCCTTTAGAGTGAGGCGTTTGGACGAGGTTCCTGTAGGCGTTTAATGCGGGTCTTAAAATTTACGATTCTTCAAGAGGCGACCTTATGGCTTCCTTCAAGGCTTAGCTCCCCTCTCTCTTTTTCCTGACTATTAATTGTTTCTTTTTTTTCTGGGATACTGAGGTCATTAGAGTTCTTGTTCATCGAATATCGCATTAATCTGTTATTTTCATAGACTCCTCAAGAATTCTTGATTGAGCATTTGAAAAAACTAACGTACGACGAGGAAAGCTTTTGCAAGATAAAGATGAAGATAAGAATCAGCAAGAGTAGGGTCAGGTCAAATACTAACCAGGAAAAGATTCCCACAGAGCGTTGGCGAGAGAGAGAGAGAGAGAGAGAGAGAGAGAGAGAGAGAGAGAGAGAGAGACTAGGGGAGTTGCGGGGCTAAAGTTCATCACGATGAGTTATTGCCTTCATTTTCCTCATATCATCCCATTAGATCCCTAAGGACATACTTCCTTTCATGTGATATATGACAGTGAGGGACAAAGCTGAAATGCTGTCATAAAGTTGGAGGTGGTTCCACAAGTTGTACGTATATTACTTCTATATTATCATACTGCTGTTCTGTCACATAGAAAAACATGCATATATGTTTTATAACTATTCCCCAAACGTTAATAAATGAGAAACTGTGATTTTATTATTATCATTGGTTGCAGGTCGACAATAATATCGCATATGAAGTATAGTCTTTAATAGATAATAAAAGCTTTCGAACCTTGTACTAGGTTCAAAAGTTTTATTATCTATTAAAGACTTTATACTTCGCATGCGATATTATTGTGGACCTACAACTATCGTCATCATTTTCGACACAGAAAATTGTGGCACATTCATTATTATCATTGTTATTCTCTGATTATTGTGTACGTAAAAATGCAGTTATGCTCAATTAAACTCAAAACACACACACACAAACACACGCGCGCGCACACACACACACACACACACACACACACACACACATATATATATATTATATATATATATATATATATATATATATATATATATATATATATATTATATATATATATCTATACATCACGTGATTCATGTACAAGCATGAAGCTACAAATGTCCTTTATTGTCCAATTCTATCTATTCTCAGAAATATGTTTTCGTGTATGTAACCGAAGGAAAATTTTTAGTTGATAAGTTCGCAACATCGTAAGGATCGAACCAGCAAATAGACAAGAAACTCGGAATTGCAGTGACGCCTTAAACCAGACCTGAGTGTTTGTCTATTCGCTGGTTCGATCCCACGTGACGTCGAACTTTTATTATTCAACTAAAAAATTCCCCTTTGGTTAACATATTATGAAAACCTGAGTTTATATCAGGTAAGAGCGAACAGGTTATTAAACCGGTTACAGGGTTTATAGCTTAATGCAATTATTTATAATATATTATATATAATTTATATATATATATAATATATATAATAATATTCATATATATTATATATATATATATATATATATATATTATATATATATATATGTATATATTATATATATATATATATATATATTATATATATATATATATGTATATATATATATATATATATATGTATATATATATATATATATATATATATATATATATATATATATATATATATATATATATATATATATATATATATATATATATATATATATATATATAATATATATATATATTATATATATATATTAAGTATAGGCACCTATAGTATCATACTTGAAGCAGAAGGTAAAGTCAGTAAGTGAAATGCTGTGTGGACTCCGTAGAGGCTATATTTCTGTTCTATTATTTTGTGTTTCCACTTATAATTGAGAAAATATGAACGTGTTTAATTTGTACCCTTTTTATTTGATCCTTGTTGTGAGTATAAGTAGTACTAATTATAAGTATTAATTACGAACACATCACGTTAAGTCAGGAATGTAATGTTCGCAACTTAAGCGTCAATGGAAAAATCTTGCATGCGTCCCGAGTAAGCTGGAGCTCCGGTCATGCCTTGTTATACATAAAGGATACTATTCTCGTGAAAATTCATTGACACAAATCGAGGCCTTTTGAGATTGTGGTACGAACTGACAGATGAACAAGTCACCGATTTCCATCAACAACTATTCTGATTGCTCCGCAACATTTTCGTAGTTTATGCATAAATTATTCCTCGCTTTTGGGAGTTGAAATCTAACTTTAGATTGTTCTCTCGGAATTCCGCTTCAAGCAAAGCATTGCGGGATAAACTATTTGTCCCACATATTAATGGTCTGTGATAATTTTTGTTATACCATGTGAGTGATTTATTTTCCGTATGGGGGTAGTGCAGTCAGTGCACATCATGCGGTACACTGCATGCATTACTCAAGGTTCTTTGGAGCGTCCTTTCGGGCTCCCCTTCTGCAACCTTTTTCATTCCTTTTACTGTACCTCAGTTATTAGTCATTTTTTTTTTTTGGCAGACATTATATGGTACCCGGATCATCCTCGATTCTCTTGGCTAATGTTGTGGAAATACCAGCATTTCAGGTAAATCAAATATTTTATGCTTATTTTATTCATTCATTATGGTATTTTTTTATTGATTATTTATCTAAATTTTCTCCTCCTATTTTATTTTGTCTCTTAAAATGTGTTGTGTTTAAAGTATTATACCAACAACATGACAGGTGTTCATTTCACTTCTTACAGAAATTGATTTCGGAAAAACAGGAACAGTAAACAATAAGCCAAAAAGGATTTTGCAGTGTTTATGAAAATGGAAATTGATGATGCGAAGGTAAAGTAAACAATGTATTTGAGAGCCCATTCGTTTGAAAATGTGTTTAGTGTTATTAGAAGAACAAAGAATTAACGAAAAAATAAAGCGTCTCGATATCTTAAATTACTTGCAAGTACCCATGACAGATCACTATGTATGTTTTATGAGTGGATATATATTATTCCAACAGCAAGCCAGCAGCTACTGCAAATAAGAGTTCCAAGTTTAATTTCATATTATAGCGAAATACAAGCAGAAACAGTAAACAATATGTTATCGTTCTAAGCACTTAATATGCATATTAATCGACGACATAAATGGAATTATTCGAAAATATGAAATAGAAGATATAAGCTGGAAAATCATAATATGCAAAACGGATTCGTTCATTGCGCAACGATTTGGTACAATCAAAGGCAGCAACAAAGAAATGTAGACATCTTGTCTCTTCTACGAAAAAAAATAAAATCTTTTATGCAAAAAGGGTTCCCCAGCATAATGTATTGTACCCAGGACCGTACCTAAAACAAACAAATATCGCTTTGGAACACCATCATCATTAGATTTGGGCTCCGAAATACGTCAGACTTTATGAAGGCTTTCCATCAAGAAATTTTCTGGTGTTGTGTTATTGAAGAGGGAAACTTGCTCTATTTACATTTAAGGGGATGAAATAATATCAGTACTGAACATTACGTAGCAATATCGCTTGCTTTCATTTATTTACTTATGCGTTTGTTTGTTTACTTTTGCATTTGACATCGCTGTTATCTAGAGAAATGGAAATTAAGCAGGACTAAAGCATTCAGCATTTGTCCACAAAATAAATCTCATTGTTTGGTGAAGAGGAT
>NC_061093.1:34223290-34245790 GCF_015104395.2 Macrobrachium nipponense
ATATCCAATATTGAGTATAGTACTGTACATGTAACAGAGTAATTAGCAAGAACAAAAAGAATAATCTAAACAGTCTAAATTCCTATACCCATAATAGTCCAAATCATGGAATACGTTTAATGCTCATGGTTGGAAAATAGAATATTAAAACGTTATAATAAGGCTCAAACCATTTAAAATGCGCTTAAGAGAGGACAAAAGGAGGGTCACTTGGTGCAGGTGAATATGAATCCAAACATGAGTGACATTAAGGGTCAGTTATGAATAGGTCTGCTTTTTTGTTCACTTGAACAAAGAGCTTTTGCCAGTAAAGATTCGAGGGGAATGAAAGATAAGAGGGGCGAGGCACAGGGAGTGTATCAAATATACTTCATAACTGAAACCAAGGTTTATCTGAATACAGAGCAAATAAAAGACGAAAGCACCAAAAGAGGGATGGCAATAGATAATGAGATATTGCAGAGATCTAGAAGCACGCTTTTACGTCTCTCTCTCTCTCTCTCTCTCTCTCTCTCTCTCTCTCTCTCTCTCTCTCTCTCTCTCTCTCTGCATGATTCAAATATTTTAATAAATCATTAACAAACGTTTGCAGAGAAATATATTCCTCTCCATTTTTTTTCATAAAAATTAATTGCCTTTCATTGTAACTTATTATTATGAGGACACGGACTGTTGAAATGTGTTCCATAACCATTTTTATACGATTGGCAATATTGACTCAACGATTCATCAACTAATTGACACTGGACCTTTCACAGACATACTGCTTTTCCAGTTCGCTTTGTAGAGATCAGTGCAACTCTGGATTAGGTTCGTATTTGATGTTTCATTTGCCCTTTTTTTTTTTTTTTTTTTTTTTTTTTTTGCTGAAAAACGATTCAGCACCGTCCGAGTTATTTATGGAAATAGCAGAAAATGTACAACGGTGTACGATCTGACATCAATCAAGTGAAAACATTTTTTTGGATGGTGTGGGCGGGGGTGGGGGAACGACCGCGAAAAGAGCTCACTGGAGAACCGTAATATTTAAACGCTTAAGCTATTCGAATAATTATAATTTAAAGTTATTATTAGCGGGACTAGACTTCACGTGAATCACCAGAGAACTCTTTTTACTTAAGGTTGGACGCCTTAATTCAGGATATTAGCGCCGACCTTCGCAAATTGCTTTCCAAATTTATTGTCATGAAAGCAGTTTTAGGAGAGCCAATTTGCAGTATTTTTTATCATACTCAACTTAGGAATTAAATTACGTTGCACCTAAGACGACCGGTGAAAAGGACTAAGTTCCACTACAATAATAAGTGAAGAGTTACCAAGGGAGCCAACATTTATTAAATTATTCTTTTTATTTCTTTTTTTGTATTTCGTTGGATATTATGACTTCGTAAACTTAAGTTTTAAATACACCAAAATATATTTGGAAACATTAATCATTTCTGTTAGAATTTGATCTCGACTACACGCTTCATAACTGCCCATACTCTCTTCCAACTAAACTTCCTCGAAATCTATATATATTATATATATATATATATATATATATATAATATATATATATATATATATTATATATATGTGTGTGTGTGTGTGTGTGTGTGTGTGTCTGTGAGTGTGTATAAGTAAATTTACACAAATGATATATAACTATATATATATATATATATATATATATATATATATATATATATATATATATAATAATATATAGATCTAATAAAATAGGAAGCCCATAAAAACACCAAATAGAGAAAAAAGTACTATATTTCAGAGACTGCTGTCTCCCTCTTCAGGTAGATGAATGAGAAAGTTCACAGAAAAGGTGGTATTTATACCAAGAGGTCCATCCACAACAAGCAGGAGTGTGACCAATCTCACATCGGATTTATACAGGTAAATCCCTTCCCCAGAGATTAATACAACACAAACGGTCAGTTAGGTATGGACAACAGAACTCGGCTATTTTCACCATCCATAAATGAACATAACCATAGAATAAACTGGAATTTGTCACGTGTAATTTATATAGCAGCAACTTGCCGGTACAAGAGTCCAAATGATGGAATCGGCCTTAATAAAAGAGAGGCAGGTAATGAACATCTCAAAAGGAGGATGGATTTCGGACACGATCGACAACGTCTTCATTCAACCAACCCTTAAGAAGATTAGAGGAAGATTATCAGCGGGGGGTGACTTAAAATGGCTTGTTTGTGGATGGACCTCTTTGGTATAAAATACCACCTTTTTCTGTGAACTTTTTCTCATTCATCTACCTGAAGAGGGAGGACAGCAGTCTCTGAAATATAGTACTTTTTCTCTATTTTGGTGTTTTTATGGGCTCCTTTTATTAGATGGAACTCTGTTGTTACAGAACATTTTTACCAGTCATGTATATATGTATATATAACACCTTTCTTATATAAGATTATGAATATTTAAGGACATCTCTTATAAAGGTTCCATTCTTGTCAGAGTAGATCGAAAGACGGTGTCTCACCGTAGAGGGAAACATCAGGAAATTCTGGACTTTAATGTTTAGATTTTCAATGAAAATCCGGCTTTGATGTATTTTCTGTGATCTCTGATCTTCGACTAGATCCACAAACTCATCTGAGTATAAAGGCTTTAGAGCATTTATGTGTTATTTATTTATTTCTTAATTTGATGATAATCATTAAAAATTAAGCGATGACATAAAATTTATTTGAAATATTAAATCTTTATTGCTGTGCAGCAGAGAATTCAAAAAAGGAATTATTGATTGCGTTAGATGCAGACATACATGCATGAAATGTCTTATAGAAAAGAAGCAAATTATGATATATTCATAATATTAACGTGCATATAAAGTCACTTTATTAACCTTAATAAGCTTATAAGCACGAGGATCTTTTCGAGGGAGCTTCGATCCTCATAGTAATGTAAAATTGAGAATGTACTTCGTTTCTTCAATTTCCTTCTAACTAGGATAAAAAAAGATATTAGGATAACGCATTCGGGTATAAATTTGTATACGGACATACATATATATTTCTATTTTTCAAGTACTAGATATGGTCACCTTAGTGCGGTAAAAATATCTAACGTTTCCTCGTATTTGTATATAAATAATAAATAGTAAGCATTTTCTAACTATATTTTAAGCTTTACTACGCTGCCAATGAAATAAACAACAGGTGTTGTTGAGGGAAGATTTCACCCTGTGCCTGAATCTTTGCTGGTTGGTTCTTCTAAAGAAAGAAGTGAAGTCAAGAGATGAATTTTATCAGGTGAAAAAAAATAGGGTCGATGCGTCACCTGAATATCATTGTTTTTCTCCTACTTTCTCCTAAGACCGGATGGAACATATCAGGTACCAGCTCGGTCATTTCCTTCCTTCCGTTTGCTATAATTTCTTTGTAATTTGTTGTAATATATAGGAAGTGGCGTTCATTGAATGTGAGAATTGTTTATCAGGCTGGGACGAAGCATTTTCGTACATTATAGCATCTGTCAGACAGAGAAGGAAGCATACAGGTAGATTTTAGCGTGAAAATATTAATATAATGCGAACGAACATTATTTGCTGGCTTGAAATGAAGCATTAAAGGATATATACAATGTAACTTGAGACTTAATATATTTAGAATGATCTAATGTGTGAAACATATATCCATCATATTAAGAATATTATCATACTAGTGTTGAATTTATTTGATTATTCACGTGCAACTGACTGTTGCCTGCTACGTGTAAATGCAAGAGAATGCCATATGTTAGCCTGGTCACAGGGAGTGAATTTCAGAAAAAGGAAAAAGAAACCAAATGACATAGGTACGACGAAGACGAATGGTAACATGACAATATATTGTAAATGGAATCTGAATTTGTGAAGTAATTTGAATCGATGTCAATTTCCCGGACACAAAGATTGTGTACCGAGTTGAAGGGGCTTTAGAAATAAACGAGAATGCAGATGATGATCTCACGAAGAAAATATGGGAGATATGTACTGAAATGTAAATGATATGTTAAAAGTACATATCTGGATTATAAACAGAAATTATTCACACTTGGTAACGTTCACACAATCTTGTAAAGTTCTCTCTCTATTCAGGACGTTTGTCTTCAAGTTTTAGATTAAACATACGTAATATTAGAGAACTCGTTTCAGAAAATCTTTTTCTGTTATTGGCCTCGTAATGTCCGTCGCCGTGAAAACGAAAGCTTTCCATGAATTATGGAGAAACTCGTGTTTTGAATGGTCAAATACAGTCCCCCAACATTGCACCCCTGCTCTAAATGCCCACAAATCCGCTTTCCATGAAAGGCTTGCCTGTATTTTTTGATGTTTGACGTGATGGACGGGCGCCCGTGCACAAGATTTTTAGGACTAAATATTTTTATTCTTTTGAAAATACACCAATACTTTCTCTCTCTCTCTCTCTCTCTCTCTCTCTCTCTCTCCCTAGCTAGGCAATATCTATTTCATACTGGTAAAGCATAGATTTTAAAAAAATATGTCAACTGCAGATTTTCAGAGTTTTAGTAGCTTTAGGTAATTTGAGTTTTCATCTTTTATTGCGATAATCATTATGTTATTTTAAGGCATCCACAATACTGAAACTATTTTCAAACTACTTCTGCTCTCTCTCTCTCTCTCTCTCTCTCTCTCTCTCTCTCTCTCTCTCTCTCTCTTAAAAATCGGAAACGATAAAATCTAAGCTTGATTTATGTGTCCAGTTTGGAAAAGTCGTGCCAAAACATATCGACAATACTACCAATATTCGGCCCCATTCGTACTAAATGTGGAAGAAAAAGAATACTGTTCTTGGTATCAACGAAGCAGCTAAAACATTTCATAAGCTAATATTTTTTCTTCCTGCGGCATTTATTTCCCATCCATTGGTTTCTCAATGCCTTATAGAGAGCATAAAACGAATAACCTGATGTTGTCTGCAGTTGATATCTCTTCCTTGGGGGGGGACAATAATTCTTTTTACCGACTTAGCATCGCATTCTGCCACAATAAAACATTTCACAGAGTAATCCAGATGATCTTCGCGTGATAAGTAAAGACCGCACCATATTGCCATTGGTTTCATCACAGGGAATGTCATATATACTATAATATATATATATATATATATATATATATATATATATATATATATATATATATATATATAATATATATATATATATATATATATATATATATATATATATATATATATATATATATATATATATATATATATATATATATATATATATTACTACATACTAAGCATTTATCACTTAAAAGGGACTTATATCTATTGATGGATCTACCAGACTTAATTCCATTTGATGTACTGAGCCGCATACTAATAGAGTTTAATTGGAAGATAAAATCTGTATGAGTTTTGGAGAGAACTTCACATGACAGGATATGACGTAACTCTTCCCTATCACCTATTAAACGACTGCAATGTTTCCTTCTAGAGAGAATGCTTTACACTGACAGGCAAAATGACTGGCAAACTGAATTTATGAAGGTTTAATCATTCCTGCCTTATTTTTTTTTTATCAGGATGAGAGTAAAAAAAGATACTAGATATTGTTCTTCCTGTCAGTTTTTAAGAAATCAGAATACGACGGGAAAGCGTACGTTATGAGTGAGAGTTGACTGGTATTTTAATGTCTTTTTTGACGTACTCGATGTTAAACTTTTATTGCTAAATAAATTGGCGTTTACTAATAGTTTTTTTGTGATTTGTATTGCATTAATATCGATCGTACATAAATACATACATAAATACATACATACATACTTACATATAAAAATGATAAGGGCGAAATTCATGGAACAGTTTTATAATGTGTCTTTAGTGACCTTGGCTACTGGGACCGTACAATGAAGAGTGACAGTGCGGAAGCTGAGGGAGGGAGATATTAAGTTAACGTCAGAGTAACATACGACGGTGTTATGTTTAACAATGGTGAAGTGCTGGAAAGGTTTCACCGAACGTCAAAGGGTTTAGAATTCCACTATTGGCCAAAGCAGGATCAGTCTGGAAGCCCTAACCTGCAGTTTTCTTGCCAACTTTAAATTCTATTAAAGGATTTTATCCCCATAGATGGTGGAAAGGGTTTTACATTTTTATCATCCTATGATTAATTATTGAAAATAGAAAAAAAAATAGTTGACATAATTTAAATTCCACCCCCAAAGCCTGCTTATGTATCGGAATTAGTGTAAGGAAATCTTTACGATAAATTATGACCAATTCTAAATTCTATTAAAGGATTTTCTCTCTAACGATGGTGGAAAGGGTTTTACATTTCTGTAATCCAATAATCAATTACTGAAAATAGAAAAAAATAGTCCACAGAACTTAAATTGCACCCCCCCAAAGACTGCTTACGTATCGAATTAGAGTAAGGAAATCTTTACGATAATAACCTATGATGTTATCCTACCCAGTTGTAAATGGCGGACACCTTCATCCTGTTGTTTTAGATTTAGCTGTCCTTATGCCACCACGGGCTCTTGCTCATAGAGCAGCCCGTAAAACCTTCATCCTACGGGAAGTTATGTACCTACTAAAGGCACATTTTCTCAAAAAAAGAATAAATAAATAAATAAATAAATAAATCAAATCTTGGAAAATTTGATATAATGCCTGATCTTACTGAAATTTTTATCTAAGAACATCTGTGCTGAAATCCACAGCATTTGTAATAAATAAGAAAATATATATCTTTCGGCAGAAAACACAAAGGCTTCTTTAATTAGATCCCTTTCAGGCTCCGCCATCCTTATATAATCATTAAACAAACTATCAATCACGAAAAAGCGTGACGTACTTGGTGCGAGCGAGCGTCGTTAAATATGAATCTTGAGCAAACCAGGATGGGGGAGATCCAGGGATGATTTAACCCGAATAGTGAGGCTGGAAGATTACACCTGGGTGAGCTGATTATGCCGAAGGGGAAGGGGGCGAGAGGTAAGTGGTAGATATATAGAAGTTAATGAGGAGGGATCCCAGAGACTGAGGGGACATTCCCTGAACGCGCAGACGAAAATATAAAAGTAAACTCTGTAAATGCTCATAATTACGGAGTATACAGGATTTGTGTAGTTGCAGTTCTGCTAAACGTTGGTTTTTTTTATATAATTCACGGTGTTGACTGAAACAACAGTATTTAACTACCCTACGTTACCATTTTTTCTTGCGCAGTTCTGATATTTGTTATGCAAATAGATTCTCTGTTCCACGAGACACATGATCTTTCTTTTAAATTGCCTCGTTGCCATGGTGACCAGGTTCCTTATTTCCTGTCATGGTGGAATAACATTTATACCTACACATTGATGTTTATATCAATATGAAAATATTGTTTCCAGACAAGTCGGTTATTTCCCTCAGAAAGCTTGCTTTCTTTATTAAGGCCAAGTATTTTCATAACATTTTACTATTTACTTATGCATGTAATTTGTTTTCGAATGGTTGCATTAAGGTATACTTTAAATCCAAGTATTTAAAATTATATGTATTTCACTTTCTATTCCGTCAAAAATGAGACTGGGGTATTTGTTTTGGACATTGTAAGTGTTCATTCTGTTGTTTATTTCCTGGGTAGAATTATAGTCTGGCAACTCGTGTAATCACATTTTCATTATAGATACAATAAACGTTTTCTTTTTAACCCAGCAGTGAGTGAGCTAATAGACAAAAGCTAACAGTAAAGTTAAACAATTACAGTTTCATAGTTAAACACTAATTTCCATTTGCCTGAACCCTAGGTTTTAGGACTAGGTAGTTATGTCATTCTGGTATTATTTAAAAAAGCAATTTGAAATGATAAGTAAAATGCACATTTTTTTACCGTTCGGCGAAAAACAGAATTGTCTTTATATAAACAGGTATATCAAACGAAACATAGTTAATGTTTGTTGGTATGTAGCAAGTACCTCAAGTATAACACATGACTGTCTTGATGACCATTAAATCTTCAATTATTGAAATGCAAATTAATTCATAACAATAACAAAATGCGTTTACTTCAGTAATAGGTTTATTTACTCATTATTTTGCATTTTAGCTCATTTGAAAATCAAGAGAATTCAGAACTACGTTTTCTCCTCAAATGAGGTTTATATGCAAACAACCTTAAATCATTCATCCATAAGCACACTGCAAACGGGAACTCTATTTCCAGGGAAACTATACAGGTCATTCGTTTGTATTTAAGTAATTAAATTTTACTTACAAGTAAGGAAGGGATTAGAAACGGGGAGGCTGATTATAACGAGGGTGATGAAGGAAAGATAAGCAGATAGGGGGCTGATGATAAAGGGGCATTTGAGTGTCATAAGGATATATATATATATATATATATATATATATATATATATATATATATATATATATATATGTATAATATGTTATGTATGTATGTATGTATGTATACACACACGCGCACACACATACACACACACATATATATATATATATATATATATATATATATATATATATATATATATATATATATATTATATATATATGTATATATATATATATATTATATATATATATATATATAATATATATATATTATATATATATATATATTGATATATATGTATGTATATTATTGCACGCTGATATTTTCAGTGTACATTTCTGGTAAGTAAAGCACCATCCAGCTTTTACCATCACATTAAGCCTAACAATAAGTCCCCATATGCCACAACATGTCTTCATCCCATTGTCAAGGCGCGGAAAACACATTCAACATTTTGCGTCTTCGAGTTTCTGGAGTGTCTCTTGTTCCTTACTCTGTCCGACGTGTCAGCTAGAGTAACCGATAGATCTTGCAAATGACCTTTTTTTCCGTATGTTTGTAAGCGAGCGCGCGCGAGTGTGTTTGTGTCTTTAGAGCTCTTGTTCTAATACTTTCTTTTTCCTGATATGCGGTGTCTATCTGCCAATTTTGAATGCCATATTTCTACACTCACTTATTTGCTTTTACCTCATCCTAATAGAAATGCCAAGAACATTATTCATCCTCCCAGAAAATATCTAACGATAACCATCTATTTGTACGTCGAATGTGCCCCTTTAACTTTCACTCAATGAAACATAATTCACATATGCCTGAAATAGCTATACCGCCCTTTGTGTTCAGAAACATAAAGAATGTCGTTCTGTATCAGTAAAAAATAGTAATTAAATCCGATGAATAAAGCGTCAAATTTGTTTCTGGTATACTAGCCCGTTGAAAAGATTGGGTACATCTGAGTTAACTGAATCACTTTGGCTCTACCTAATGACTAGTGTTATTAGGTATTATTAGGGTAAGTTTATCTATAACACGAAACACTTTCTTATGCAGAACGATCCTGGAGACTAAGTGGACGGAGAAATCATTTCAAAATTAAATAGTTCCAGAACCTGCTGTTAAGAAGATAAGTCAGGCACAGCAAATTCAAAACAGTTATGTTACTACGATATACCAAGAAGTTAATAAGGTCTTTTTTAAATTCTTACTTCCATTCCACTGGTTATATAATAACAATAGACTTTGTTTTTACATTCAAAATAGTTCTATGCAAACGTTAATTAAACGTTTCTAGCTTTAGAAATAAACTTAAATATTCGTTTCATGACAGGGAACAAAGGCGGTCATTTGAACATCAGCCACAAAAAATCGATTTTATTTCATTTCAAGGAGAACTTTACACAACAACAATGTTTCCTGCGATGACACAGACTATCATATGACTTCAAATGCAATTTCTTTCTTTGGTAAGCATTTCCGATTTCACAATACGGTTTTGAACATCATCCGATGGCTGAATTACTGGTTGACAATCATTGGGTCCGTTTTTTTGTTCCGTCTGTTGCAGTGTTTGCGGGAATACCATAAGCACATCGATCCGGATTTTATTGTAATCGTAATCAAGCGTAAGAGCCCTTGTTGTCAGATGAAAGGAGTGTTATCTTTACATAATATTTATGAATATCACATAATCTCTGTAGCAATTTTCTGCTTAATGTTTAGAAGACTAATTTGCATGCTGAATGACCTTGGAAGAAAAATGTCAGTTATTAAGATGAATTACTTGGTAAGTATAGGTGGAGTTAAGAATACTGAAAAGCTGAGAAACGAAGAATAATGATGAAATATAGTAACAACATTTGCATAGTTAAATGTGAAAGAAAAGGGTTCTCTTTGTTTTATGGCGGTAATGTTTCAGGGATATGAACGCCAAATTCATATCAAATTTATGTAATCAAAAAGTTTAGAATGAAAAGAAAAGCGTAAGACTTATAACCAGAAGGCCATTAGGAGTGGGAAAGCTTCTTCTGAAAAAGCCTTAAATGTCCAAACACAGGTATTCCATCAAGTATTTCATCAGCACCTGCACCACTAATCACTAATCTTCCTATGTAACCCTCACTTCAACAAAGAAGCATTATTCCCATTATGCATGAGTCGAGGTCAATGATCAATGACAAAAGCGTATCTATCCTTTAAAGGAAGTTCTGTACATCCTCGACAAAACTCTTTAGCCAGACATTCCAGTATGTCAATAGAAATATATATATTGCAATTTCTCAGTTTCATTTCCTTTAACAATATAAAATGAGAGATGACTAGGATTTCTTTATTACAGTCCAGAAAATGAAAAAGGGTAATGATTTTTCAGGGATATTTATCAAGTTGTCTACAGAAATATTCCTAAACGGAAATTGCATTGGAATTGCGTCAACCTTCAGCACTCTCTTCCACTTTGTTTTGACAATTTTTCTAGCATCACTCTCTTCCCAACTAACCAGTCTTATCTCACTGCGTATCTGATTAACATAAAAAGTTACCGAATTATACTAAAATTTCCACAACGTCCTGTGTGTGCGTGTGTGTGTGTATGTGTGTGTGTGTATATGTGTGCTCGCGAGCATCTGTTAACAACACAAACTTCTACGAATCTCGGTTTTCTCAAAATATTCATCTAGTAATGATTTCAAGTCCAATATTACTGAAGTAGAAGGAATGGAAGATAACTTTCTTTGTTATTTTAAATGAGGAAACTTTTTCAATTTAAGTTTTATCTTGTAGTTTTCAAGATACAATGAACGAAACTAATTCGGTTTCTCATCTTGATTTCGGTACGTTCTACAAGCAACATTATGGTTGTCGTTATTTTACTATGCGTAAATTCCCAGTTTCTAAATTTTAGTTATGATTGTAGTTTTATCAATTGTAAAACGATCCTCTCGGTAAATATCAGCTCTTTCTCTTGGCTTTTTGCTTTTTAATTGTTTGTTTGTTTGTATGGTGTTTTTACGTTGCATGGAACCAGTGGTTATTCAGCAACGGGACCTACAGTTTTACGTGACTTACGAACCACGTCGAGAGTGAACTTCCATCACCATAAATACACATCTTTGAAGCCTCAGTGGAATGCCCGAGAATCATACTCGCGGCCACAGAGGTGATAGTCTAAGACCAAACCAACCACGCCAATGAGGCGCTTTTGCTTTTTAATGACGTCAAATTACATATGATATATCGCTCTAATGTATTTTCGGATGGATTTTCATTAAAAAACAGGGTGATGAATAGGTGAAAAACATGAT
This sequence comes from Macrobrachium nipponense, assembly GCF_015104395.2. Lineage (NCBI taxonomy): Eukaryota > Metazoa > Arthropoda > Malacostraca > Decapoda > Palaemonidae > Macrobrachium > Macrobrachium nipponense. The sequence goes on from NC_061093.1 coordinate 34,234,906, forward strand.
AAATTGACACGGGGAAATGGATGTGTCGATCAAATGTTCGTTATTTTACATGGAAACGTTAAACGTCACAGTAAAATTGATAGCTAGTTAGCGTAGAAGTTATTAAGGATCCACTGTAACATCGATATGATTATTAGAGCCTGAAAAACATTCTCATCTTGAACGTGAAGAATGTATTGGAAGTCGTAAACATTTACATTATCATATAATGTTTTCTTAAGTAATATCATCTGTAATGAATTCATATGGTCACGATAAGACGACTGATTGTCATTGCTAATCCTTCAGAAAGTTTAACTTGAACTTTTCACGGTTTTAGGTATAATTTTAGACATAAGTCGAAATCAGGGTTCTTATTGCAAAATGTCTGAAAAAAATATTCCAAGCTCAAGGGGCATTTTTTTTTTCTTTAACAATTACAGATGCTTCTGTTTCAATTCTGCTTCTTTCAAAATGTGACATGATTCAAGCTATAACTGCATTAGAGATTTATGTGTGTATCTCTTTATATATATATATATATATATATATATATATATATATATATATATATGCTTAAGAAATCACAGTAGATGCACGTGACTTCACTAAATAAGCGAATACCACAGGAAAATGATAAAGCAGAAAATCCAAGCGCTTTCGTCTTGGTAAAGACAGAAGTGCTTGGATATCTGTTTACCATTTTCCTGTGGTATTCGCTTATATATACACACACCACACATATATATATATATATATATATATATATATATATATATATATATATATATATATATATATATATTATATAGATATATATGTAAGTGTTTACATAATAAGATATGGAATGTTAGTCCATATATATAAAAGACTAAAACTTAAAAGAGGTCAACCAGATTGCTTGCAGGAATGTGATCAGACTAGAGACGCTAAAGATGACGTATACAATAAGTATGTAGGCTAAGATAAACATGCCGTCACCTGTAGTCATTCAATTGTTTATAAACTTTAGTCCAAGCTTCCTGCTTGAGACAAAACACCGTGACCTATAGCTCAAGCGGCCTACGTGATCTGTAGCGTGTCTCATTTTGATTGTGTGTTCGTATGTAACTATGTCATCTGATAGTATGTTCATATGTTCGAGCTACTATCTGCTTCCTTCATAACTTGTAACAGAGATGTAGAACAGAGCAGAAACATTTATTTATTAAAAGCTATCGTCATTAGAAAGACCTGTATCTCTTTACCTAAGCTTTATCATGTAGAGAGAACAGAAGTAGCCATCATCATTGGCAGAAGCGATCAAGCTATCGTTATTAGAAGACTTGTACAATCATATCTGATCTTCAGCATGTAAAACTTCAGAAGGAATATATATATTTTTATACTTCGTGTTTTCTACAAGAACCTCCTCACCATGAGTTTAACACATCATCGTCATAAACAAGAAGATAATCCGACTTCGTAAGTGATCTACAAACCCCAAGACACTCCATTGAAGATGGAAGTGCAATACCAACCGACTTAGCGTAAGATTATCGCAAGTCTAACATTACCTCATAGGGCGCCCTTATCATACAAGGCACAAGCCCCTAATATTGGTGGCAGTGGACGAGAAGAACTCTACAACTTCTCGAAGAAAAATCAGAATAATGAAGTATCATATAAGAACTCTTTAACGACGACGAAAGCAAGAGATTCTTCAAGCAACTTTAGTATCATCGTTTAGTGAATACTTCAAAGAAACAAAACCGACGTGTCCTTTTTCCTAACGGCAACGCAAGCTTCGTCTCTCATTAGAATCATTCAAGAAAACATCGTTAGTGAGCGTTTCCGGCACTTCAAGAAACAAACCGAACGCGTCTGCAGCATCGGATCTTTCAAGGGCTCGAATCATCGAAACAACGCGCACGGGGGAAACTGAAGCCAAACCAGGTCATCCGCTAAATAGAGAAGGAGGACCAAGGCCGTGTGTCGTTATCGGAACACCGTGACTTCCCACAAAAAGCAAGCTAAGTACAATTTTTTATTCATTTGGAGTAACTTTGAGTGTTTCCTTTACAGGTCGAATTTCGTTATTCCTGTGGCTGAAGTTACGAGACATTCTTAATCTTACTTTTTTTTTACAGAAATTATCTACATCATTGAGATTTCGCTACTGCGAGTTTTTATCTTTGAGTGTCTGTGTCCAGAAGTTCTACTGAAATATCATATATATACTATGTTAATTTTATCATTTTAGGTGATTATTATCCCTTACGTAACAAATCATATTAAACAGTGAATATGCGTTTACGCAGTGGACGTCTGTATTTATACAGATGCATGGATAGAGTCGTTAAGCACGTAGTGATTAGAAAACACACAAAAAAACAAGTGGAACACCCGTACAAATCTATATAAATTAGAGGTAACACTATTTCGGGTCATGACAATAAATGCTCCTTTGCAAAGTCCCGATCGCAGTTTTAGCCTTGAGTTTTTTTGAGTTATATAAAAATATCGAACCTCAATGACTCAACTTAACTTTAAAAATATGGCTGGATTGCAAGGAATAAACATGTCTGTAAAAAAACTTTCATCAGGCTAAATGCGCTGACCAGGATCCCTCACTATTTCAAATTTTAAACAAAGAATGAAGTACAAACAGTTAATATTGAATTGCAGTAGTGATAACTTGTCTTAATTAGTAATCGCTCAGTTCCTAATAGTTCGTCATTCATTGGCTTTATACGTAACCAGCAACATAATGCTAAAAACACACAATACGTTGCCGATGGTAATAAAGAGAAGGATCCTAATTATTACAAAAAGAATAGAAACAGTAAGCCCGTTCAGAATCAAACAAGCAAACTCGGTGACTGTGTCCACCTAGTCAAGCGTCAAGGTCAGTCAAATCTGCCGAGTGTTCAAAGCAAATTCCACACCAATAAGCGAACCTCTAGCAGAGTGGGGAAAAGCGATGTTGGTTTATACATGCCAATATCTTTTTTGAATTAAAAAGGATTTTTCCTATGAAACACACGACTTGTATAAAGTAATCAGAGCAGGTTTTCGTTTAATTTTAATACATAAGTTTATTAATAAATACTTGGTGGATTAAGCCCAACTGTACGCGCCGTAAAAATTAGAATATCTTGTTTTATTTCTTTAGTACACGTAATATCTTGTATTTACGGACTCACCGTCTGTTGTTCGAACTTCCCTAATGAGAAATCCGGATAAGCGAGCGTTTACAGATACCTCTATAGTTATAAAAAAACATTGATCTGTATCTAGTGTAATTGTAAGATATCCATCTAGGGATTACACAAAATATTATCTTACATCCTGCAAAATTAAGGCGTGTTTATCAAAAGAAAATCCTATAAACCTTCAAACATATTAAAATCAGTTTGAACAAAAAAGAGACAAATAATCAAATAATAACTTATATAAAGGAACTATACATTTGTCTCATAAATCGTAACATTGTTCAAATGACCCAACAGAATTCTCCCACAACCGCAGTCGCACTTTGCACGCAAAATCTCGAGAAGCAAGTTAATATAGTAATCCACAAAAACCTATACATATAAATATCGCATTTTTTTTATTGTTGCTAATTTTTAATCCCGCCCAACCAGTCGTAGATGAATCTCTCTGATAATCTATCTAAAGTAATATCCGTAAAGTCATTCAAGCAGAGGTGATTCAGCAGAAATTTTTTTTTTTTTTTATCTTTTACCTGAATACCAGGAAGTTTCTCCACTGGACGAGTGATCTCTGGAAAAAAACGGAATTGTAATTTAACACAAAACACGGTTCTAAGGACAAACATAAAGCTATTTACGTACCTTCGTATAGATTCTCAATGAAAATTTTCAAAATAGAAATAAATGACGAAGTTGGAAAAAATGTTAGTAATAGGAGTCATTAGGAAATCAAATAAGCCCATCTAATTTTTCCCTCAAACGTCATTACCATAAAAGATCGGAACTTGGCGTATCTGCGTAGATTTCGGACGCTTAAAAACAAGGGAAACGACTCCCGATAGTTTTCCAGTGCCATGTACCGACGACATCTTATCTCTGTTAGGTTAGAATAAATTTTTTTTCACCAATTTGGACTTACTTAAAAGCTTTTACCAGATACCATTACCTAAGTGATTGTACCTCATACACCGTTTTCAGCACACTCAGGGGACATTATCAATTTTTACGTATGCCTCCGGCTTACGTTGCACCCCACTTACAATATAGTGTTTGGAGACTTTTAGGGGATACCCTACATGCCTATATGGATGATCTTGTAATCTTTTCTAATACCTTAGAAGTACATTCACATAAACTAGAGCTAGTGCTACAGAGACAAAGACAAATAATCTCAGAGTAAAATATCTAAATATGAGTTTTTAAAAACCGAACATGTTTATCTAGGTTTTATGTATCTAGTCACGGTCTTAAAGTAGTGCATGGTAAGGTGTCGGCTATTCATAACTTCCGGTACCTATTAACGTAAAAGGGGGATACAGCACTTTGGCGCTGTAGTGGGTATTACAATCGTATGTAAATATGTAACTCTTCAATCATGACAGCTCCTTTAACAGATCTTACGAAGAAGAGCGTAGATTTATTATGGTCTAAAAAGCATCAACAGGCGTTCGATATCTTAAAAGAGGAATAATGCAGCTCACCTAACTTAAAAATCCCTGATTTAAATAAGGAACTTTTTTTATTGAAACAGACGCCTCAGACCAAGTGGTAAGAGGGATACTACTTCAGCAATATGATAAACAGTTCTTTCCTATAGCTTTTTATTCATGTAAACTAAAGCCCTCTGAAAGTAAATATACGGTAATAGGCAAGGAAGGGCTAGGTATCTTTAATTCACTAGTACATTTCAAGTTCATAATATACGGCTATCCTGTTAAAGTCCTCACTGAGCATAAGTAACTTACCGAGTTTTTCAAAGGCTTTAATCACAGTCCAAAAGGAACTCGGTGTCAAATGATCATTCAGGTCTTTGGAGCCAAGATAAGATATCTACCTGGGAAAGCAAATATCATAGCTGACGCATTATCCCGCAATCCCGCACCATACAGCAAAGAACCATCAATTGGACTAAAAGATATTAGAAAACATCCGTGCCTATTGTTAAAACCGTATCTAAACAAGAAAATTCCTTAACCCAAGAGATCGCGAGCATTGAATATCTGGGTTGGAGCGCAGAACTGTTACAAACTGAACAAAGCAAAACAGACATAACCCAAACATTAAACACTTCGAACGGAAACAGAGTCAGCAGCAATAAACACCAAACAATAAACACTTCGAACGGAAACAGGGTCAGCGGCTAAGCAAAAACAATAAACACTTCGAGCAGAAACCCTAAAGCAAAAGTATATTTAAAGTATGTGTATCAGAATTATGTAATCAAAATGTAATATTATATGTAGGTCCGTGACGAGGAAAACCCGAAAGAACACAGCAGGTGACTAACGACCAGGTAGTAATAATAATCTCTTCTATACCAATCGTCATAAACTGGTTGCATTCCGTCATCCAGGGTTCCCTATTAAGTCACAGAAAGCCAAAACACTGTTTTACTGGCCTACAATGCTTACAGATATAAAAAGCACATAACTAATTGTAACACGTGTCATGAAAACAAGGGATACACTAAGATACCTGTCAGTTTAAGGGCCTATCCTGTGCCAAATCAATCCTTGAAAGAATATACGTAGAATTATTAACAGAATTACGAGTCTGACAGAGGGAATAAACACTTCTTTAGATGTTAATAGTTCCTTGACACGTTATATAGAATTAATAGCACTAAAAACAAACACCGCAATTGAGTGCGTTAGGAAAATTTATGAGTGCTAAATCAGTAAACATGGAATTCAACACATGATAATCTGACTCGGGTGGTGTAAATCAATAATCTCCTTAACTCGTGTGAATTCCTATCCATTAAGAAAACCAATAATATATTGTATCACCCAGTCAATCGGTTTGGTAGAATAACGGAGAATTAAATAGGAAGTGTCAATGTCTTACGAGTTACAACTCGTGATATTGGATCCGAACTGGATTATAGCGGTTCTCGCGGTTTTAAATACCTTTATCATTTATATCTTGTATCATAGAATTGATGCCGCAAGTAGCCTTATACGGTACGCCGCTAGAACACTTTTCCACATATTCAAGCCAACCATTAATTTATCAAATATATATAAAAGAAAATATATAAATAAATATATAAAATAAAATATATGGATACAAGTGGAGTCAATATAATACACTCCGTAAGAAGTCGGAAGTTACAAATTATAATAAAAAAGGAATCACGATAAAATCAATAAGCAAAACGTAACCATAGGTTAATTAAATATCCAAATATATATGCGTAAAGATTTGAACTCTAACTTAACGCTTTAGTAATGACAAATAAGCTAAAAGTTCAAACACATATCAAAACCTACTGACATATTGTCTGTCCCGGTAATTTATATCCGTAGTCAATGAAAAAAAAAAATAAAATAAAAAAATAATAATAATAATAAATAAATAAATAAATAAAATAAAATAAAAGAGATTTTAAAGTCAGGAAGTCTAGAAGTGAAAATCTTATCTATGGAATAATCCTATATGAATCTTATACAGGGCTAATAATATATATAGAATTTGTATGGGAAACCTTTTTCATTAGTTTTTTGAATAAGGAATATTTAATTTAACACAATTTCCAACATGAAACTAATATATTGTTCAATTTTGGTACTGTTTTTTTTTCAGACATTATTCTCATGCGGGTGGAGAATTAAAAAACAAAAAAATATCATTTTTGAAATACTAAAGTCGTATCTCTTACAGCAAGTAACGTAACTCTTAAGCTGGTGACGACGTCATCAGTTCTAGAAGGTCTGTCGCGTTTGCTGTATCAGCATTGATTCCTTTAACCTCAAATATCTGCTTGCACAGGCTTCTTCTCGCGCTTGCAAAGCAGATTGACTGGAGAAAGGAATGCTTAGTTCATGAACTTCACATGTGGTTCATAGGTCACATGACAGGCCACATAACATATTCTTATCCGTGTGTGTAATGCAATTAGTTAAGGACTTGCAATCATTTTAAAATTAATGAACAAAATAAGCAAATAGAATTTCTATAACAACAAAATGAATTAATTTTTTTTTTTCCGAACCTCATAGACATTTAGAAGTATCAAGATATGTATATATGAATATTTACTTGCCAACATTAGCCTATTACAATTCAAGTAAAACATTCATGGGAAAATGTCACATTTTCTTGAAAAACCCAAAGTTTATTTAGAAATTAGTTACATAGTGGGTTTTTTTCGTTGCATCTCCTACCTATTAATAAAGTTTTTAAAATTAACCTCAGAGGATGCGCGCGAGAAAATTGAATATGAAACTTTTGTTAGGGGCACATAGGATCAGATTTTATCACAACTTAATTTCAGTTAGCATAAAGAAATACAGAATCATGATTAATATTCTCTTTGACTCTTATGTTGCCTGGCAATCTTACAAATAGCTCCGTTTTCCACTTCTTTGTCTAGTAACTTACTACCAGTAATATCGAATTTTCTTTGAGATTCGTAATGATATCTATTTATTTTTTATAATTATGGATATTTTTACAAGTCATCATAGACCTGGATAGGTTCACTCATTGTTAATGCCATGGATAAAAAAGTTTGTACGGCTGACTCTTTTGAATTCCACAAATATCAGCGAATTCATGTGGGTTAATTCTGGTCTAAATGGCTCTCTCTCCCCTCCCCTGTATTTGGATGTCGTCTGAATTTACTTTGCCCTTGTGACAAGTATAATTTCACTTGCAGGCTGATTAATGGAACCTGTTACAGTATCCTGCAGTACGAGAGTTTCACATCGCAACTTCAAAAAAAATCGTTCGTCGCTGCGGACGACGGCAGTTGAGTAACAACCGCCTACAATGTGAAAGGAATAATCACCATCATGGACTTCTTCGACCGACACCGTATCCCGTCGTTAATCTCGTTTTAATGCGGAACGCTCCGGCGGCTGTGGAAATCGACTACAAAAAGGGACATACTTCCGACAATTACGACCCGAAGGATATTCAACTCTACTTTGCTGGCGAAGGACTTGTGGTTGGGATGTTTTTTTTATTCATCGCGAACGTAATCGTGTAGCTTAGGATGCAGAGAATAAGTATGAGCGCAAAATAGAACGTTGGACCCGCCCAGGCAAATTTTCCCCTTGTTTTAACCCTGTGAAATCGGCCGTTTCATTTGGCTATAGGTGGTTGTCTGGAACTGTGTAATGGACGAAAAGTTGTTCGAACGCTAGTTAAATGTGTGGTAGTATAACCTCGGTCATGTATCCTATATATATAAAGTATCATGTATCATATATATAAATGATCATAAATAACAGAGTCGAAATATATCTTTGCGTGTACGCAATAGGAATCTATTATATAAATGATCATAAATAACAGAATCTAAATATATCTTTGCGTGTACGCAATGGGAATCTATTTAAAGTGCACATATATTAATCATAACTATATGAATCCATATACATATGTATAAACAAATCAGGTAGCCTATAATCAATCTGTTACCTTTTATCTTACCAATATCTGCACTTATATATGAGTTAGTATATGGATTAATGAATCAGATATATAACATTTAGCATAAAAATCAACGAATCAATCAGCATAAACATTAATAATGTTATCAATTCATATATGAAATATTTTATCAGTTAAAATATGATTTTTATCATGTTAATCTTCATTCTATGCAATTATCAGAGTACATTAGTATTTTCTGTAGCATATGTATCTCAATGAGAGGAAGTGAAAAAACTGTATCATTATATATCACGTGATCACTATTATTTACCAATATCATTGTTTTATATTTTATTACTTGAATCAATTCATGTACACCATGAATTTTTATTTACTTATATATATATATATATATATATATATATATATATATATATATATATATATATATATATATATATATTCACATAGTGTCTGTATCACACTCCTTATAAGTCAAATGCAAGTCAAGTTTGAGTAATATTCAGTAGCTGGTTTTGGTAGCTGACCGAGCTAATGTAAGTGTTTAACATAATAAAATATGGAATGTTAGTCCATATATATAAAAGACTAAAACTAAGAGGTCAACCAGATTGCTTGCAGGAATGTGATCAGACTAGAGACGCTAAAGATGACGTATACAATAAGTATGTAGGCTAAGATAACATGCGTCACCTGTAGTCATTCAATTGTTTATAAACTTTAGTCCAAGCTTTCCTGCTTGAGACAAACACCGTGACCTATAGCTCAAGCGGCCTACGTGATCTGTAGCGTGTCTCATTTTGATTGTGTGTTCGTATGTAACTATGTCATCTGATAGTATGTTCATATGTTCGAGCTACTATCTGCTTCCTTCATAACTTGTAACAGAGATGGTAGAACAGAGCAGAACAGAGTTAGCTATCGTCATTAGAAGACCTGTATCTCTTTACCTAAGCTTTATCATGTAGAGAGAACAGAAGTAGCCCATCATCATTGGCAGAAGCGATCAAGCTATCGGTATTAAAGAAGAACGTTGTACAATCATATCTGATCTTCAGCATGTAAAAACTTCAGAAGAAGTATATATATTTTTATACTTCGTGTTTTCTACAAAGAACCTCCTCACCATGAGTTTAACACATCATCGTCATAAACAAGAAGATAATCCCGACTTCGTAAGTGATCTACAAACCCAAGACACTCCATTGAAGATGGAAGTGCAATACCAACCGACTTAGCGTAAGATTATCGCAAGTCTAACATTACCTCATAGGGCGCCTTATCATACAAGGCACAAGCCCTAATATATATATATATATATATATATATATATATATATATATATATATATATATATATATATATATATATATATATATATATATATATATATATATATATATATATATATATATATAGCTTTTCTTTATTATTTCCTAATTCTACTTAACTCATTACTGAACGATTAACGTATTTAGACATCGTTGTCTCAAATGTTTTATTCATGAGACATGATAAGAACGCTGAATGCATTAAATTAGCAATGAATATTACAGATATATTTACATACAGTCTCACTATGACAATTATCATCCGTTGAAGAATGATTTGGAATCCTTCGCAATCTGCAGTGACTAAAAAGCGTATTACAAATCTAAGACTGAATTTATTTATGACTTCGGGGTCTGCCGGAGGAATTCATTGCGAGGAGGCGAAACGAAAGGTGTCCCCGAGTAAAGAGGAAAGAGCTCCACCCAGGGCAATAATACCTAATCGTAGGTATGAAGACATGAAAACCGTTCCTCATCATCATCCTCTTAGTGGCTTGATAAGCGCTTACCTTGAGCGTTAATGACTGCTGAGTAATGGGATGCATTTATATCATTGTGTCAGGAGAACGGACTGCGAGACAAGGCATGAATAATCCCACTAATGAAAGGGGTTGCAATCGCTGGGGATCGAAATATTTGGAGATTTAACATTAATCTTCTTTGGATGCATTTAAAAGAATATGAATGTATACACACACAGATACATATTATATATATATATATATATATTATATATATATATATATATATATATATATATATTTGATCACTGGTTGCAACAATTATCGTTATAATCTTCACCACCTAATCTATACTTTTGAAAGACGTATCCCTCAGGAGAGGTGGAACATACATCCTTCCTATGTGAACTCTCTCGAGAGAGACTGAGAGTTTCCAGCCCTGTCATTGGCTTATCAACAGCCTATTTGGAGCATCGTAAGGGACTGGCATAGACATTAGATGCACGGTTGATGTGAA
>NC_061093.1:34247622-34257622 GCF_015104395.2 Macrobrachium nipponense
ATTCAAATTAACTAAGAATTTCTTCAACTTCTTCCAGAACCAGAGAACAAAACAAAAGCTCAGTTCCCCAGAGACATTCGCCTCTTCTTTTATCATCTCTGGTAACCCTATTCATTAGGATGATACGTCGCTGTTCTATTGCTACAAAAACTTTATCTTTCTCCTCTTTTAAGTTTTGGCCTCTTTACCAGAACGATTTACTTAATTTCGAATCCAGCGCCTCAGTGGCGTGGTCGGTATGGTGTTGGCGTACCACCTCTGTGGTCGCGAGTTCGATTCTCGGGCATTCCATTGAGGTGTGAGAGAGGTGTATTTCAGGTGATAGAAGTTCACTTTCGGCGTGGTTCGGAAGTCACGTCAAGCCGTATGTCCCGTTGCTGAATAACCACTGGTTCCATGCAACGTAAAAACACCATACAAACAAAACAAAACAAATAATTAAGAATCCCTTCTTGCAAAGTTACAGATGACTTATTATCAAATATCATAAGGTGCAGAGAAAAGTATCTTGATTTAGGATTTTCGGGCCAACGTCACTAAAGTCATTATTGATCCGGATGACTTTTGGGGACGAATCTCTTTTTTTTTTTTTTATAGATGACAGAGATCACGGAGCAATACATCAAAGGTCCGAGATTTCTTTGGAATTCCTTTTATTAAAGTCAATTGATCTTCATAATTTTTCACTTCTCAGGAGAGCTGCACTTTTGATTTCTCGCCCATTTTGCAAGGTCTTCCTGAAATGTTAACTTTAAAAGAACTGTTTTTAAGATATCAGAATTTCTTAAAAAGGACCTTTTTATTAATTCATAGACAATTCTATACATATAGGAAAAGAATGTATGATAATTTTATTTACAACATTTAGTAATAAATCATTTCACTTCATTAAAAGTCCTCGAATTTTTTTTAATAAATCAAATTCTAATATTTTAATCATAGGGGAAAAAATCTCATCTAAAACCGAATTTTCCCGGAATAGAGGAGGAAGAGTGGAGTCATTGAACCGGAAGGTCTTTGATGACTAATGCCCAGGGATGCCTAGCTGACATCAAATATGTGAAATTATATTAATATACATAACAGACTTAGAAATCTCGGGAATCGTCGTTTTATTTAGAACTTGATTTAACTAATTTCTGATCGTCACTGTGGAGGTCTAATGTTTCATCTGCCTGGGCTTCTGAAAAAGTCTCTCTCTCACTCTCTCTCTCTCTCTCTCTCCCTCTCTCTCTCTCTCTCTCTCTCTCTCTCTCCTCCAAAGGTCCTTCACGAATTAAAATTATCATGTACGATAGAAATCTAGTTATTGCAGACTTTATTTCATACAACGTAATGAATTAATGAACGGGGAAGGGTTTTTGTGTCTTATCATAATGTTACGAAAAACTCTTTTTGAAATAGTCACATGTATTTCAGATTTGTGAATTTTGAGGGAATTTTGTAAAATTTGATTACCATAAAGGAAGATAATCAATTCTTCGTCGTTTAATTTTCTTTCACTCTCTCCCTCTGGCTTGTACACACGCGGCGCACACACTCAATATATATATCTATATATATATATATATATATATATATATATATATATATATATATATATATATATATATATAATATATATATATATATATATTGAGTGTGTGCGTGCCACTCAATATATATATATCTATATATATATATATATATATATATATATATATATATATATATATATATATATATATATATATATATATATATATATATATATATATATATATATATATATATATATATATATATATATATATATATATATATATATATATATATATATATATATATATATATATATATTATAGATATATATATATATGTGTGTATACATATATATATATATATATATATATATATATATAATATATATATATATATATATATCTATATATATATATATATATATATATATATAATTATATTATATATATATATATATATATATATATATATATATATATATATATATATATATATAGATATTTACGTATTTAGCTGGCCTTGAGAGAGGCTATATACGTAAACGGAAATAGTTGAAGGAAGACAAGTTGAAAATTAATTGAACTTACCGTAAAACTGATTAATATTGATAATTTCTTAGAGGGAAAGGTCGCCAGAAAACTCAGCTCGTTACTTACAGCTATTTATTTACAAAAAGAGGCCCGTGCTGGCCTGGAGAAAATGAATGCTATTGGCCCCCTGCCTATGTTGGGGCTTATAATCTCTCACCAAGTGGGTAGCTGGCTAAAGTGTGACTAATTCGAGCTGGTTTCATAAAACTTGGGTAATGCACACTTGTGGGCAGAGAGACGGCACGTGACTCATGGAATCTGGAAAAGAATCCCAGATTAAACGAGATAAAAGAAAAAATGACTTCTTGCTTTGATTAATTAATTCTCTAATACTGGGGAGAAGGAACTTTTAAGGTTTCACTGAAGTATGCAATGACTCCATTGGTCTGGGACGATCACACAAGGGGAAGCATGTGGCCATGAGGCAGTGAGAGGGAACAAAAGGATGAATTCCTTTTGTTGCTGGAAATTGAATTGGGAGAATGAGGATCAAAATGATAATAGGTGATAAGGGAGAGACTGGCAATATGCTGTTTTCCACAAGACGTACCTGGATGTCGGTTCAGTGTGGACCTTTTGTAGAAAATGTGGCTCTTTGTAGAAAGCATGGGCCCCCCTTTGTCTGAGGCCTGGGTCATCAGCGCGCCACTCACACCCTGGATAGGCCTAACAGGAAGGCAGGTGTTGGACATCTGTCCGATATCACGTCTCGCAGCCGACTGAGAGAGAATTCAGGTGGTTGCTTGGGGGTTGGAAGTTAGCTTGTAACCCCCCACGATCAAGGCAAAGAATCCTGGAAAAACAATCAATACAGCCAGCAAGAGGGGTTCCACAGGAAAGAGAGCTTAAGATAGGTCTAAGAAGTACCAATCTGCCTACATCCTTCCCTTTTGAGATACGTCCCTAAAGCTGACAAGACTCTTTTCCCCCAACTGGGGAACTCCCTATCTCTAGCTGGCGGGTTTTGGGTTTCCCGCGTTTACTAAAAATCAGCTGATATTTGGAAGAAATGGCTGCCGTTTTCCAAATCAAATTAATTCATTGATATCTGGGTAGAAGCGAACGATCTATAAACGTCACAGCTCCCCCTGTTAAGAAGGCATTCACTCCCTTTCGGGCGTGAAGGTCTTGGCTTAAATAGATTGATCGTCTCGACTACCCAGTTCTCCTACTCTAACTTGAAGTCTTTAGAGCGGCGATACAGCTAACTACAGTGGCCTACCTAACTTATAGGCGGAGATGCTAAGTGTACTAACTTAATGGAGTAATGTAGTCTAGCCTAAGTAATACTACGGGTTGTCTTGTGACGACAGTCTACTCTACCCCTAGATAAGGTTACTTGAAAATTCTACTTGCTACTAACCTAATGCCCTGGTACTAAATCATTAGCCTAACCTACTCAATACAGTTAAATGAAGACGCAATCATTCCAGAGTGTGGTATGCACAGCAGTAGTTCAGCGACGGAATTGTTAAAATACATGATAAGAGGTAATGATGCGTGGGGATGATGAGTGGTTAGTTGACCAGGAGGGCAAAAACGCCAATGAGGTTAATTATTTTATTTAAGTGAGGGTTAGTATTACGATGGCTAGGGGTTAGAGGGTTAGTGCTACTGGCAGAGATCAGGCTGGCTACCTTCTCTGGGTAGGTGCCAGGATCACTCTGCAAATGAATGTGACACTGTACCTCGGGCACGGTGTCAAGGAGAGCATGTGGCTCTTTGGTTAGTGTGTTAATGATTGGCTACGTCCCCCTTCTTCTTCTTCTTCTTATTCCTCCAGGACCTGGCTATACCAGTCCTAGGAGTAGACGGAGGCACCGACTCTGGGGAAAGGCCAGAAACGCCGGCAGGAGCAGAGGCAGTGGTAGCCTGAGGGATTTCAGGAGAACACCCTACTTCGGTATCTGCAGCACCGTCGTAGAGGTGGAACCTACCGCAGGGGAGGCCCTCCACTCCAGCTGTTGCGACAGCCGTAGTAAGGTAAAACTCCAGGCTGACTCTGTGTCGGGCAATTCCTGGTTTTCCAGAGGATGGTATGAAGGTAATTTTTTTTGGTCTGCCGGAGGTTCATCCTCGGGCGTCAGTGGTGAGGGTGAAGAAGACTCATGGACTTTGGAGATTGGCCATGGGCTGCGGTAAGCTCCATGCCTGTTTTGGGTTGGAGGATCTCCTGTAGGAGGACCCTTTGGTAGGTAGGCGCCGGCACTAGCTCGGGGCCAGGAGCAGAAGTCAAGTTTCTGTGGTGCTCTACGTCCCCAGGCTGGACGGGAGCTTTGGCACTGCTCAGTGCTGCCAAGTGGCACTGGCAGAGTGTTTTGAGGTCGACTGGACTGTGGCGGGTACCGGAGGTGCAATACCTCTCAGCGTGCCCTGTAAATGGGGAGGCAGGGGCTCCTGTCTCTTGTGGAAGGCTACGCCTTGTGGAAAATGGACGTTGTCCACTGCTGGTAGTCGGCTAGGGCACCTAGGCCAATTCGTGGAGTGCCCTATTACGTTGCAGGTTTTGCAACGGAACTGTGAATGGTCAATCTCCCTCCTTGGTAACGGGGGAGACTGTTGGTGGACGTACTTCCTGGAGGAAGTAGAATTTCGCTGACTCCTTGCTTTGGAGTGATTTGTTGTGGGGCTAGGACCCCTAGGCTTTTTGGAATGCGAGGGAGACTTCATGTCTTGCCCTAGGAGGAGGTCGTAACCTCCTGGAATGTAGCTTGCAACTGCAAGAGTACATACTCTGGAGAAACGAGGTCTGGTGACTCTCAATTGTACGGTCGGAAGGATCAGTTTAATATGATTGATGCCTTCAATGGTGATTAAGTGACGTCTATCGACGTTTGCCCCTCGGGGGATTCGATCTTCCCGTATTAGGGAGATTTGAGCGCCAGAGTCATCGTAAGCTCTGACGTGGCTTGGCGGATAATGGCTTTGGAGGGGTGCGACTGTTATAGGGCCCTTAGCTGGGGGTCCTAGTGAAGAAGGATTAGTAACGGCCATTGCGATGGCAGGAATATTATGATTAGCGCAACCCCCATAGTTGGCAGACATGTGACCCTTGCGGCCACAGTCTCGGCAGAACTTGTTCCAGAACCTCTTCCGTGGCACTGGACGGTAAGGCCGAGATGGCCCCACAGGTTGCGAATCTGTGGAGTCACCAAGGCTGGCAGTGTGCTCTGGCACAGGTGAAGAGTCCTCTCTGGCAGTGATTTGAGGTAGGGAGGTTAAGGAATCCTCCGTGGAATCACCCTCGGAAACAAGTCCGGGGTTAACTGGTGAGCTTACCTCTTCCAAAGAGGAGGAGGTAGGCGGTAAAATGGTAAGAGGCTGAGATTGTGCGGAAGAAACTTCGGGCTCTGACACTGGGTCAGGGCCAGGTTCACAAATAAAGGGGATGTCTGGGACATCGGAGGCACTAGCCTCTGAATCTAAAACTGAGGTTTGATTATGAGGCATGCTGCAGGATCCAGTGCATCTGGTAGTGGAAGCTGCGTCCAGGGAGATACGGCTTAAGTAGATCTCGGCCCAAGTATCACCTGATAAACATCATGAAATTGGTCAACTAGCCCCAGGCGGCACAATGTGGTTTCCTTGGTCACCTGGTCCAGAAAGGGCATTTTTACATTCAGAGGACCGAAGGAACAGAATAGAGGTTACCGTCAATCCATTCAAACTGAATTTCTTCGTTCGTCTGGATTTTGGCACCCCTAGGCAATGCCTTTCTGGAAATAAGGGAGACCTGGGCTTCGGTGTCGGCCATGACTTGTACCCACTGATAGGCCGTAGGAGACTGTTCATCAGGCAGGGCTACATGGTAGCCTTGGAGAAGTTCACCCTGAAGCTCTCCTCCCAAGGTAGAGACCGACTGGGCACTGGTCGAATCCACAGCATGCCCACACGCACAACAAGTGGTGCAGAACCTCCACAGCCACCTCTTACCGGGAGTCCAGCTCATGGTCTGGGGCTTAGAAGCTAGCCGAGAGATTGCGTCATCTAAGAGAGCTAGCTCATGCTTTCTCTCTTCTTCTCTTTCCTTTCTCTCTGCTTCTCTGGCTTTCTCCTCTGCTTCTCTTTCTTCCTTTCTTGCAGGCGCGCACAGGCAGCCTGCTGCGCCTTTATCCACTGGTCAAGTGCTGGTCCAGTGTAACCGGCCTCCTTGCCCAGAGTTATGAGGGCTCCGAGCTTCTCTAGCTCTCTGGCAAAGAAGTCGCGGGAATCAGGGGAAGACATTTCCCTTAGGCTGCAGTAGAGGCTCTGATGAAAATGAAAATAATGGCCAGGAAAGGGTACTGAATGGAATGGGAGTGCCTACTGTGGAAAGTGGCACTCACTTTGAAATGTGTTCTGCGGCGTGGTAATGAAAAGTCTGAAAAGACTGGGTGCTCGGTGGCACTTTGTGAATGGCACCTTCTGCTGAGGTGAAAAAATCGAAGGAAGTGTGCGGCGTACGTCACACTTACGGGCGTTCCCAACTTGGGAGACGTTGGAATGGGCTACCTGTAGGTCCAATACAGGTGCACGGCACTTATGAGGAGGCGTTCCTTGGTTCGTATCCACATGGTGGATACTCTAATGAATGAGCGTTCCGAAGGGACGGACGCAGGTTACTTGGGCGTTCCGTAAGGACGGACACGCAGGTTTGTCAGCACTTAGGGCTGGTATTGCGGCGCTTTGGGGGGCGTTCCCTTTGTTGAGTGTTCCGAAGGATCACTGACCCTTGTACATGGACACACTAAAGAATAGGGCGTTCCATAAGGACGGACACGCAGGTTTGTCAGCACTTAGGGCTGGTATTGCGGCGCTTCGGGAGGCGTTCCCTTTGAGCACTGGTATCGTGCTGGTGTGTCCCGGACACTACATGCAGTATACTTAAATATACTGAAGTGAAATGGCACTGCTCATGGCAGAGTGTAATGTGGAGGAGAGAAAGTCAAAGGTGGGAGTACTTCAGCAGCCATCGAAATGGACAGTGTCAAGAATTATGGGCACGGTAAAATGGTAAGACCTGACATGCACTGGTGGGGGTGGGCCAGTCCTAAAACTGGTACGACTTCCCTGTCTGGAAGTAATGAATTTGCGTGGCACACTGTGCGGTTTGTGCTTGCGGTACACGCAAGTCTTTTGGGATAAAATGAACAAGTCCACTCGGGCAACGACAGGTAATGGAAATTTTAGAAATGCTCAGTTCCCTCGCTGAAGTACTCGATAAATGAAATAAATAAATGCTTAGCAAACTGCAATGGACACATGCGCGTACGTATCACGCTGTGTAAATGAAAGACACAAGAGACTAAAATAATGTTAACTCTGCATGCTATAATTAATGGTAAGATGTAGTACTCTGGCTTGGCTTTGTGAATACTGGGTTCTGGTTTTCTCTCTCTCTCTCTCTCTCTCTCTCTCTCTCTCTCTCGGAGAGGGTGAAAAAATGATATATGAATGAACTCCTTATATTTGAATTGAACTACTAATGTTAGTTTAATATGACGCAACTTGCGTTAAATGATTTACTTACGTTAACGTGAAATGAAAGAATTGCTTTGGATAAACGTTTTATGAAAATATAAAATGCGCTCGCGTTGAACGATTTTTACGTTAATGTTAGCGGCTTGCGCTTATGAAATGATTTGCGTTTCAATATGAATTTTACAAAGACGCGTTTTTACGTTAACAATTCTTGTGATTTACTCTACTTGAGATTTACGTTAACTTTATGTAAGATTACTAGGTCCCTGTGAACAGTGAAATGACGGTAAGGATTTTAAAACGATGTTAGCAAACATTTGTGAATGAGGTTACGTTAAGTACGAAGTGAAATGAAACTTCGCTCAGCGAGCGAGTGAGTGAGCGATGCGAGGTGAAACACGTGAGCGAGCTGGCCAGCGCGGGCTAGCAGTGATGGCGAATCAGCTGATTCTCTGTAAATGCGAAGGCAATTTTTACAACACCAAATTCTACTTTCTTATTCAAGGCGAATTACGTTAATTTCTACTGGCAGAACGATAGATAACTAGTACCGAGATTGATATTATTTACGTTAAAACTTCGGGACTTACGTTACTTTGCTTAAATTGTTTAGATAATTCTTAAATGGGTAACAAACATGGCTGCCGCTGTGAGCGAAAACGAAGGCTGGTTGAGACCGCGCAGGTGCGAGAGTGCACGGAGCTGAATTAAGCTGAGAAGTAACCGGTTACCAACACTTGGAATGAAAACTAAATTAG
The DNA here is from genome assembly GCF_015104395.2 of Macrobrachium nipponense. Taxonomy (NCBI): domain Eukaryota; kingdom Metazoa; phylum Arthropoda; class Malacostraca; order Decapoda; family Palaemonidae; genus Macrobrachium; species Macrobrachium nipponense. The sequence goes on from NC_061093.1 coordinate 34,255,952, forward strand.
AAATGAATACCCTAACATATCACAGACAAAAGAATTGTACACTTCTTTTGCCGTAACTATTAGTAAAACACTCCTAACTAGCTAGGCTTTCTAATACAGCAATAACCCTGGCAAAGCACTTCCTAGTTTGATCTGGTCCTTTCTGGCATCTATCTGCACACGTGTTAGTGTGTCGTCCTACGACAACAATGCGATTTACAAAATAACACTTCTACTATAAAAATACTTAAACGTACCTTAAGCTAACATTGGTTATAGAATAATCATATTAATGAATGGAATACCTTACCGTGAGTCAGTGTGTCTTCTTTCCCTGCAAGTGTGCTTGATTTGCTTTTTGTAAAATAATTTTACAGTTTACGTTTTACACGGATAACGCGATTTACAGCTTTTTTAAGCAAGCCCAGATTCGATGCTGGCAAGATTCGCCAATTTTACGTATTTAGCTGGCCTTGAGAGAGGCTATATACGTAAACGGAAATAATTGAAGGAAGACAAGTTGAAATTAATTGAACTTACCGTAAAACTGATTATTATTGATAATATCTTAGAGGGAAAGGTCGCCAGAAAACTCAGCTCATTACTTTACAGCTATTTATTTACAAAAAGAGGCCCGTGCTGGCCTGGAGAAAATGAATGCTATTGGCCCCCATGTTGGGGCTTATAATCTCACAAGTGGGTAGCTGGCTAAAGTGTGACTAATTCGAGCTGGTTTCATAAAACTTGGGTAATGCACACTTGCGGGCAGAGAGACGGCACGGTGACTCATGGAATCTGGAAAAGAATCCCAGATTAAACGAGATAAAAGAAAAAATGACTTCTTGCTTTGATTAATTAATTCTCTAATACTTGGGAGAAGGAAATTTTAAGGTTTCACTGAAGTATGCAATGACTCCATTGGTCTGGGACGATCACACAAGGGGAAGCATGCGGCCATGAGGCGGTGAGAGGGAACAAAAGGATGAATTCCTTTTGTTGCTGGAAATTGAATTGGGGAGAATGAGGATCAAAATGATAATAGGTGATAAGGGAGAGACTGGCAATATGCGTTCCACAAGACGTACCTGGATGTCGTGTTCGTGTGGACCTTTGTAGAAAATGTGGCTCTTGTAGAAAAGCATGGGCCCCCTTTGTCTTGAGGCCCTGGGTCATCGGCGCGCCACTCACACCCTGTGATAGGGCCTAACAGGGAAGGCAGGTAGTTGGACATCTGTCCGATATCACGTCTCGCAGCCGACTGAGAGAGAATTCAGGTGGGTTGCTTGGGGGTTGGAAGTCAGCTTAACCCCCCACCCACGATCAAGGCAAATCCTGGAAAACAAGCATACAGCCAGCAGAGGGGTCACAGGAAAGAGAGCTTAAGATATAGGTCTAAGAAGTACCAACTGCCTACATCCTTCCCTTTTGAGATACGTCCCTAAAGCTGACAAAAGACTCTTTTCCCCCAACTGGGGAACTCCCCCTATCTCTAGCTGGGCGGGTTTTGGGTTTCCCGCGTTTACTAAAAATCAGCTGATATTTGGAAGAAATGGCTGCCGTTTTCCAAATCAAATTAATTCATTGATATCTGGTAGACGAACGATCTATAAACGTCACAATATCATGTATATATATATAATATTATATATAGATATATAATATATATTAAATATATAGTAAATAGTATGTTAA